>NW_027397066.1:47260943-47483289 GCF_003265705.2 Callorhinus ursinus | reverse complement strand
TCTTTCTTTCTTTCTTTCTTTCTTTCTTTCTTTCTTTCTTTCTTTCTCTCTTTCTTTCTTTCTCTCTTTCTTTCCTCCCTTTTTTGTTACAACAGCTCAAGGTAATATGTGTTTTATTACTTTTAAAAATGGCTTTATAATTTACATACCATACAATTAACTCATTTAAAGTGTACAATTCAGGGATGCCTGGTTGGCTCAGTCAATCAGCGTCTGCCTTCAGCTCAGGTCATGATCCCAGGGTTCTGGGATCAAATCCCGCATTGGGCTCCTTACTCAGCTGGGAGCCTGCTTCTCCCTCTGCCTGCCGCTCCCCCTGCTTGTGCTCTCTCTCTCTGACAAATAAATAAAATATTTTTAAAAAAAAAAGAGTGCACAATTCAGTGTTTTTTAGCATACTCACAGACATATGCAAACTTTACCAGTCAATTTTAGACCATTTTCAGCACTTTAAGTTGAAACCCTGTGGCCTTTAGCTATCACCCTCCTCTCCTACTCTTGCCCCTCCCACCTCTAAACAACCACTAATCTACTTTCAGTGTCTGTAGATTCCCTTGTTCTATGCATTTGATATGAAAGGAATCGTATAATGTAATGTGGTCTTTTGTGACTGACTTCTTTCATTTAGCATAATATTTTCAGTTCATCCATCATCAGCATGCATCATATTTTATTCATTTTTATGGCTGAGTAACATTCCATTGTATGGAGATATCATGTTGTATTTATCCATTCATTGATTCATGGATATTTGGATTGTTTCCACCTGTTGGAAATAGGAGTAATGCTACTAAAAATATTTATGTACAAGTTTTGTGTTGATATATGTTTTCATTTATTTTGGATGTAAACCTAGGAATGGAATGACTGGGTCATATTGTAACTCTACCCTTAACTGTTTTAGAAACTGTCAATTGCTTTCCAAAATGGCTGTACCACTTTATATTTCCTCCAGCAGATTATGAAGTTTCCAATTTCTCCACATCCTCACCAAACTTTATTACTATCTGACATTTTTTTAAAGATTTATTTATTTATTTATTTTGAGAGAGTGAGAATGAGAGAGAGAGAGAGAGCACATGAGAGGGGGGAGGGCCAGAGGGAAAAGCAGGTTCCTTGCTGAGCAGGGAGCCTGATGCGGGACTCAATCCCAGGACTCCAGGATCATGACCTGAGCCAAGGGCAGTCGCTTAACCAACTGAGCCACCCAGGCGCCCTGACATTTTTATTATAGTCATTTTAATGGGAATAAAGTGGTTTCTCATGAGGTTATGATTTGCATTTTTCTGATGACTAATGATGTTGACCACCTTTTCATGTGCATATATTGACCATTTGTATATCTTTCTTGGAGAAATGTTTATTCAGATCTTTTATCCATTTTTATATTAAGTTATTTCTTTACTACTGACTTCTAAGAGTATTTTTTAAGGACTTATTTATTTATGTTAGAGGGAGAGAGGGTGGGGGAGGGACAGAGGGAGAGAGAGAGAATCTCAAGCAGACTCCCCTACTGAATGTGGAGCCCCATGCAGGACTCGATCTCACGACCCTGAGATCATGACCTGAGCCAAAATCAAGAGTCTGATGCTTAACCAATTGAGCCACCCAGGTGCCCCTATTTTTTTTCTTTTCTTTTTTTTTTTAGGTGCCCCTGTTTCTAAGAGTATTTTTTCTTGATTCAAGTCCCTTTTCAGGTATATGATTTACACATATTTTCTTCTATTTATGACTTGCCTTCCACCCTCTTAATGATGTCCTTTCAAACACATGCTATTTTTTTAAACTCATGCTATTTTTTAAACTTTAATGAAGTACAATTTGTCTATATTTCTATTTTGTAAGTTTGTGCTTTTGATGTCATATTTAAGAATCCTTTATCAAATCCAAGATCATGAACATTTAGCCTTATGTTTTCTGCAAAGATTTTCATATCTTTTTCTTTTTTTTATAGTTAGCCTGACTGGAGACATACTGATTTTACTGATCTTTTCAAAGAACCATCTTTTGGTTTTACTGATTTTTCTCTATTGATTTCCTGTTTTCAATTTCATTGATTTCTGCTTTAATTCTTATTACTTATTTTTTTATGCTTACTTTAGGTTTAATTTTCTCTTTTCTCATTTCCTACAGTTTTTAAATTTATTCATCATTTTATTTATTTTTTTAAAGATTTTATTTATTGAGAGAGAGAGAATGAGAGATAGAGAGCACGAGAGGGAGGAGGGTCAGAGGGAGAAGCAGACTTCCCACCGAGCAGGGAGCCCAATGCGGGACTCGATCCCAGAACTCCAGGATCCTGACCTGAGCCAAAGGCAGTCGCTCAACCAACTGAGCCACCCAGGTGCCCAATTTATTCATCATTTTAATAAACATTTTCTCACTTGTAAAATGGCATTTGCTTTTATTGTGTTAAAAATACATAAAAAGAAAGACAAAAAAAATCTGTTCCTTGATTATTTATATTTCACTTTCAACATACCTAGTCTTTAGAAGAAGTCGGTGTCACCTAAGTGCAGAATTAGTGTTCCCATGTATATTGATGAAGAAATGGAGGATCAGGGATAATCTATTTTGTTTAAGACCTAACAAGGACATAGGCCCAAGATAATGCTCTTTCTACTAGATTATACTGTCTCTCACTAGTAACAAGGGAAATGTCCCCTTAGATATACCTTTGGAGAGAATAAATGACATGTTTAGAGAAAGAGAACATTCAACATATATTTCCTTGACTTTTCAAATTGCCTAAGTAAAGAATTCTTGATTTTCCCATTTTTAGTTTAAAGAAAAGAATCAAAACGATGTTAAAGTACATTTTTTTAATTATCTTTTTTTTTTTTTTTTTTTACTTTCTGTTCTAGAACTACTTATTTTTCAAGGTCAGTTCCCCCAATCATATTTTTAAAATAATTTTCTTTCTTTTTTTTTTTCCTTTAGAGAGGGAGGTCGGGATGCACAGAGGGAACTGTGGGAGAGAGAATCTTTCACAGGCTCCACACCCAGCATGGAGCCCAATGTGGGGCTCAATCTCACAACCCTGAGATCATGACCTAAGCCAGGATCAAAAGTTGGATGCTTAACTGACTGAGCTACCCAGGCACCCCTAAACAAATTTTTTAATAAGCACTTAAATTTCTAGGTCCTAGTCACTAGAGACATAGGGAATCTTCAAAAGGGACAGTATCATTTGTGATATCCAATCTTTAGCAAACAATAAACTCTTCCTTTCTTTATATTTAAATTATTTTTTAAACCCCAGAATCTCCAAAAGGGACAATTTAGCATAAAATGAGGCATCGGCCAAATTGTTAAAGATTAGTAAAAGATGCTTAGGTCTCAGTGGTCCATTTATAAATTTCTATCTGAATGGAACCTGGAACTACCTTAATCCTTCTTTTATTCATTTATTTTTATTTAATTTTGGTTTCTTTTTTTTCAAGTTTTTATTTAAATTCCAGTTAGTTAACATACAGCATAATATTAGTTTCACATTTGGGACACTGACGTTTTCTTCAATGAAGTTAAAATTTCCTTTCTATGAGTAGAAGTTTTCTTTCACATGTTTTAGAAGCCACTTATGCTTCATTTCTCTACTCTCAGTTTCCAGTCTTTCACAAGGGAAGATGTGGCTTACCTTTTTCTGTTTTCTTCTGCATAGTCCTATAAGATCTTCTCGCTGCCTGGCTGGCTATAACATCTTCTGTCTTTGCCAGACACGCTCCTCCGTGTTCCTGTCTGAGTAGAACCTACTAAGGGCCTAATTCACTCTAGTCACTGCCAGGAAGTTGCGACCACTGCTGAAAGCTTGTCTCTTTCATCACCGACTCTGGAAAATCAGTGCTAGAACCATAGTAAAGGGAATACTGACATTCATTCGCTATTGGGTATTTGTACCCCAGGCAGGAGCAGCAGCTGTTTTTTGGAGGAACGCCGGCCTTTTCCATGGTAAGAAGATTTGAAGCCACCAGCATTGTTCTTGCTAATCCAGAGTAAGAGTGCAAACTTAGTCATGAAGAATATCAGTACATACCCTCTTATTCATTTTAAATGCATAAAATCAAAGAATGTTGGAGCAATAATTGACTGGAGAGAGGGTCTCATGTTCTGTTTTCATAGATAAGCAAACTAAGGCAAGTTTCATCTTATTCATCCTGTTAATAAGAATAAGGTGTCTTCTGCCACAGTATATTGCCTTTTCTCTGTTGAGCGTGTCTTTAAGGATTTCACCACATATCTTTAAGAGAGAAATGAAATATTTGAATAAGTTTAATGATGAGAATTAAAATAAGCCTCATCGCGGTATCTAAAAATTATTGAAAAATTAGCATGTGATTATTTCGTGGTAGAAAAATCACAGGGTGGACATGGAGGGGAGAAAAAGAATTATATGGTTTTTGTAAGTCTGTAATGGATAGGAAGAAACATGATAAATAATATTTAGTTTGTTCACTTTGATTAGGACTCACTTAAAATTAAGATTCCAATTAATTTATAACTTCAATAGGTGTTTATTTAGCAAGCTCTGTATGTCAAGCACTATCTGGCCCTCAGAATAAAAAGCATAGGTGCTCCCAAGGAGCTTAGGCTCTAAAGGGCAACACACACGTATACACACACACAAGTACAGGCGTGCACATGCATCCTTTAAAAAGTAAACAAACAAGGATCCTAAGCTATTATGTAGTTCTATGCCATTTGCATAGGATTTAAGCATTTTGTATTGATTCTTTTCTTCATCAAAGAGTCTCATGTCCAGATAGGAAGACTCCAAAAGCTTTTACATAATCAGCCTAGCAAAAATGATTAGAAAGTCACTCTATTTGATTTATTTTTCATTTCACAGTGTATTTTAAAATTAAAAAAAACTATCCTTTTATTGAAAAAATTTGTTTGATAGTTATCAATATTTTATAGTTCACAATTATATTTTCTTGGGCTTGAATAATGATGTACATTGTCAATAAATATGATCAGCAAGAAATAGTACTATACTAAAATAAAAATAGGTGAATGCACAGACAATAATAATAAATCTGTGAGTGTAAAATAAATATGTGAATGACATCATGTCAGAGGCTGACAGAATTTTAACAAAATAAAATGAAAGGATGCAATAAAAAGATACTGGGGTTGGTAAGGTGCGGTTGGGCTGGTAGGTATGAGGGCTGAAATTTTAGATTTGATGAGCCATGTTACCTATGAATTGCAAATGTATTTTGAGACTAGGATTATGGAACTGATTCAGCAAAACACAAACCTGGGTATCAGCATTCCAGGTGAAATATGAATTTCAAAGGCTTTATGATAAAAAAAAAAAGCATGCCTTGTTTGAGAAAAAAATGTTAGTGTGGATATCTCATTGAGACTGATAGAGGAAGAGAGAGAGAGGAAAGCGACTTGAGATGAGCTTGGAGAGTTTGTCGTAGACCACACAATATGTACAAGCTAAATGGTCAAGGTAAAATATCAGCCCAAGTGAAATGGAAAGCCACAGGAGATGTGCTATCAGGGGAGTATTATTATCTGATTCATGCTTTTGAAAGATCTGTCTGGCTGCATATGGACATGTTTTTACTTGTCTTTCATATGGTTGATATAAACTGGCAAATGCATTCCTATGAATGGGATGTTTACCTTTTTCTCAATCTCTCTCTCTCATTCTTTGTGTGTGTGTGTGTGTGTGTGTGTGTGTGTGTCTGGGTGTCTGTGTGTGTGTTGTTTTCCTGAGTAATCTTTGCAAACTCCAGTGGAATACTTAGTAGGCACAGGATAGGCAATAGAATAATGGAATATTATAAAAATTCAGTTCAGTTTGATTTCCCACAAAGATTCTAGAGACATTTAGGGAGGGAAAATGGTATTTTCAATAAATGGTACAGGAGAAATTTGACTTTCTTTTGGAAAAACATGAACATTAACCTTTTCCACATACTGTACCTCAAAATTATTTTAAAAAGAATCATAAATCTAAACGTGAAATGCAAAACAATAAAGCTTTGGAATTAAATTATAGGAAAATATCTGTATGATCTTTGATGGAGGCAAAGATTTTTTAAACATGATTCAAAAAACACAAGCATAAAATAAACTTAATTGAGCCTCACACATTTAGAACATCTATATACAGATAAATAAATGGAAAGATAGATGATAGATTTGACAAAGGACTCAAATACAGAATCTATTAAGATTTCCTAAAAATCAGGGCGCCTGGGTGGCTCAGTCGGTTAAGCGACTGCCTTCGGCTCAGGTCATGATCCTGGAGTCCCGGGATCGAGTCCTGCATCTGGCTCCCTGCTCGGCAGGGAGTCTGCTTCTCCCCCTGACCCTCTTCCCTCTCGTGCTCTCTCTAAGATTTTATTTATTTATTTGACAGAGAGAGACACAGCGAGAGCAGGAACACACGCAGGGGGAGTGAGAGAGATAGAAGCAGGCTTCCCGCCGAGCAGGGAGCCTGATGCGGGGCTCAATCCCAGGACCCTGGGATCATGACCTGAGCCGAAGGCAGAGGCTTAATGATTGAGCCACCCAGGCGCCCTGACTTGCTTTTTTTAATGAGCAAAAAACATAATACATCAAAAAAGAGGGTATTCAAATAGCCAATAAACATTATAAAATGTGTGAGCATCCTTACTCTTCAGTGAAATGCAAATGAATACCACAATTAGATTCTTTCACCCACTTCCTCAATAGCTAAAAAAATGACAAGACTGCTGTTACCAAGTATTGGTGAATTTGTGAAGCAATAGGACTCATATGTATTGCTATTAGTGTTAAATGTATCAATACTTTGGAACACAGCTTGGCATTATTTACTGAATTTAATTGCATGCTTACTCTATGACTAACAATTTCACTCTTAGGTTTATTAACAAGTGAAAACTGCATATGTTCAGCAAAGACATGAATATAAGAATAATTATTACAGCTTTACACTTAAAAGACAAAAAGGGAATAGCCTGAAATTCCATCAACAGAACAGTGGATAAATAAAATATGGTATTATAAAATGAAGGTGTACTTAGAAATAAAATAAAATTCATCTATTGGTAGACACTACGGCATTGATGAATCTCAGAGACATTATTTGGAGCAAAAGAAGCCAGAAAATAATCAGTATTTATATATTTGAAGTTTAAGAACTAGCAATTCTAATTGATAGTGTTATAGTTCAGAATAGTGATTAATTTGGGGGTAATACTGATTGGCAGAGGGCAAAGGAAGACTTCATAAGGGCTTTGTTGTGCTATATGAAGACTTAGCCAGGGGTTACATTAGTGCATGTATGTGTAAACATTTATTGAGAGCATGCACTTATGATTAATGCACTTTTCTGTATGTATCTGATAGTTCAATAAAAAGTAAACAAATTCATTTGAATTTTCACTTTCTCAAATTGCAAATTAATAGATACTTTGAATAACCCTAACTGCGTTTCTGAGGTTTTTTTTTTTTAAGATTTTATTTATTTATTTGAGAGAGAGAGAGAGAAGGATCAGCGGGAGGAGCAGAGGTAGAGGGCGAAGTTGACTTCCTGCTGAGCAGGGAACAGATATGGGGCTCCACCTAATGACTCCAGGGTCCCTAACTGGATTTCATAGCTATGTAACAGAATGAGCTTTTGGCTGAAAAAAAAAAAAAATAGAACAATACCAGTTCTGTTTGAAAGCCAGTATATTCCAATTTATTGTCATTTAAAAAAAACCCAAAACAACAAAAAGCAAAGAACCACAAGAAAAAAAAAATGAAAGGGACAAGTGTGACATCAGTTTTTGCCTTTGACAGGTGAGTGTGAATTTCAAGATCCAGGTTTGTTAACCACTGGCTTATTAAGCAATGTATGGTTGGAAGAACAGCCAAGATCAGAAAGAGAAATGACAGAAAAGCTTTATTATCGAAGGAATCAGGGAAAGATAAACAAAGAACAGTACAGAAATATTCAAGATTACTCAACATCACTAGTTAATACAGGCAGAATATATTAAATTCTTGATTTGACACTCTTCAAAAAAATTTCCCTTTATTTTCTAGGGAAATCTAGTAATCTTCCAGTCTTTAAAAACAGATGCTACCATTAAGACTGTATTTCACACTGTTTTTTTTTTCCCCCGTATCTATGCTAGTTCACACTTATTTCCTTCAGAAATCTTGGATATATACCATATGGTCTTGGTGATTTATTGGACTTGAATCACTCTACTTGCTCTATAACTTTCTCAATTTAGGCGTCAATCTTTGTCAAGGGCACCATCTGATGCTCTATGAAAACTGCCTTAGGAATAGAGATTTCCCCAAAGTTGTCTCAAGTATTCTAATGTGAAAACCATTTTCTTTCTTCTCCTTCCTATTAGCAACTTTTGAAATTCTCCTGAAGGACTTAGAACTCTCATTATGGTTCATTTTTCTTAATGTGCATAACTTTCCAACTTTTCTTGGACTTTTTGTATTTCTTATTGCAATTACCAGATCTGGATAACCTTCTGCTAAACTTTTACCATTGTTTGATTTAAATAAAATCTGTACAATGCTGCATTTAATCCTTAAGAATTTGAAATATAATACAAATAATAAATCAATTATGTGATAGTAATTAGAATAACAGTTCACATCTTCTAAGTTGAACTGATTTTTATCTAAGAAAATTTTCTAAGGTCCTAAATATTTTTAAGTTATGTCTTCGAAGCTAGGACAAATCACTCACTAGTTGCAATTATAAGACAAGTTCATAAAAATAGAACCCATGTTATCTAAGTGAAGTTATCTACATATTTCATCTTGATAATTATTTTAACACATTGTGCCTGAAATTTGCATATAACTATTTAAAAAGAAGGTGCTTCATTTTTATAAAGAAGAAAAAATATCTCCTCTTTATTCATCACCTGTGTTTACAAACCAGTGTATTTCCATTTATACAGTTCACAATTATCGAGCATCAGCAAAGATTAGACATATTACCTCTTCACAAGTGACTTACATGTGTTCCTTATACTATTTAAAGTTAAAAAAATCATACACATATTTATTTTGTGTTTAGTTTACCCATGCAAGAGTGTGGGGTGTGGTGTGGGTATTGAGTATTTTAATCATGATTTGGCTCTCATTCCATCCTGATGGCCTACTAAATTACTTCCTGCCTGCTTTCTTCTCTTTCTGTTGATTTTTAAAAATATGGCCATATATATATATATATATATACATATATTAGTTTAGGCCTGTCAATAGTGTTTACAAAAACACTGCATCAGAATATTAAAATGTGTTAGATAACTATTTTCAGGAACATATGGATGAAATCCAAGAGTGACTTTTACTCTTCTTGAATCCAAAGAAAACAAGCCTTAAAGTTATACTAAATTCCTAAATGATTCAGCTTTTCCCCCCTTTGTTAATAGCCAGCTTTGAAAAGAAGCATTACGGGCTTTTGTGTGAGAGATGTTTCTACATTACCACGGTATTTTCCAGTTTTAAAGGGAAAACTTTTAGAATGTGTGTGGGAGCTGCACAAAGACAATGGTTGCATGTCTTTCCCTGAAAAGCCTGAGCACCTTAATCTCTGGGAAAGTGAGCTTAGTGAAGAGAGCCACCTTCTGAAGGCCACCATTAGTCAATCTTAGAAGGACAAATACTGTATGAATCCTCATTTGTAAGACATCTAATATAGTCAGACTCATAGAAGTAGAACGGTGGTTCTTTATGTTTCCCGGCAAAGAGATTTCCTTTTTTTCATATGAAGAGGAATAGGATGGTACTGAAAGTTTTAAGGGAGGAAGTTGGTATCGTTAGATTTGCCTTTGTGAATATTACTTTGTCTACTGTGAGGGTGAAGTATTAGAAGAGGAACAAAGTGGATACAGAAAAAAGTTTTTATAAATGCAGATGAATTTCTAAAATGGTATTGTATGTAGTCATAAGGATGGAAATAGAAGGAAATGAATATTGGGAGATAATAATCTTTAGTACTTTGTGATAGACCGGGCACGTTAGTTCAAAGAGGGTGAGATGCCAATGACTTTCTAGTCTCTAGCTACCATTACTCTATGTTGGGAGAAACATCTCCTAAGATAGGAAAATAGGAGGAGGGACATTTTGGGGTGATAGGAGAGAGATCAGGGGTTCAGCCTTGGATGATCTGAGTTTCTTGTTGACATGTAAAGAGATATAATAGTGCCACAGGACATGTTACGTCCATGTCCCCAGCAATTGGAATGCTCGCTTCCCTGTGAAGTTCTTTCCTGTCCTATTAAGTTTCTGCTGATTCCTTATTTTTTATTACATATTACATTTGCTCTTACCCGTCTGTATATTTGTTTTTATCATTTTCTTTCTTCTCAAATGAATTCACTAGAATGAATTTGTGAAAAGAATTAAATTACTTCCCAAGATCCAACTTCTTTCTTTCCTCGCTTATCCTTTCAAATGTTTGTTGAGCAGTTTCTATGGTCCAAGAATGATGCCAGGAGCTTGAAATACAGTACATGCACTAGATGGAGTTCTGGTGACACCCGGGCTTCCAGGGACTAGTGCCATGACTAGAAACCAGGTATTTTGATTATTAGCATTCTCCCAAACACCATACCAACTCCTCAACTGATACAGATCTGCCTTTTAACAAAACCAAAAACCAGAAAAAGAAGTGATCTCAGCAGAAGTAGTGATAGCAAGAATGAGTAACCAGTAGAGGCAGAGAGAAGAGGCAAGAAATTGATGAAATAAGTTCTGAGACTACTTCAAAGCTTATACAATTGATAGAGGGGACATAGACAATTTGTTTTTCACCCTCTTTAGAGAGGACCATAGATCTGTCGAACTCTGAATTGTCTGATACAGTAGAAGCCAAGTAAGTTAGGGCCAAGGTCCAATGTTGAAACTAAATCTGTAACAGTTTTAATCTATTTCAATTTTTAATAAAAATTCAGTTGCTTTATATATTTTATGTACTCCAGGTGTTAAGTATTTACTTGTTTTTTTAGAAGAGAATGATCTGGAAAAAAGTAAAGGAAAGTGGGTTATTTCCCCATTACATTTTTTAAAGAGGAACTAAGAACAATACATAACTTAGTGTTGAAGTGCATGTTAGTTCTCATTTTGCATGGGTCTTGCCTCATGTGCCAACATACTTTCTGAGTTAGGAGAGTTTCTGTAGGATACATCTTATTTTCAATTAAAAAAAATATCTTGAGAAGGCTTAGAATCACGATGAAATTACAAGATGAACATCTTGTTCATCCAATGGAATGAAACAGATACCAAAACATGGAATATCGGTACTCCTCATCTTTGCCCCACCCCTACCTCCATTGTTTAGGCTAATCAACATTGGATTGTGATCCTAAAAATCTCCACCTATCAAGTTTCTTCAGTTTATATTAACTTACTCATAACTGTTGAATCTCTGATTTTTTATTATATTATTTAAATAAACTAGCACATATATGCTAGTTCTCTAATAGTTGTAGTGATATCAAATAATAATAATAATAATAATAAATATGCATCTAATGGAAGTATTGCACTTTGAAAGGCCTCAGTGTCCAGCGGAAGGGAAAGGGAAGGAGAATTTTTTTCTCTATCTTTAGACAATGGAGTAAGCAGAGGCTGAATCTAATGCAGGAGGAGAGCTTCACATGGATGCAAACTGGTTTATTCATCAAACTGAAGTTTTGGATGAGAGCAATAAATAAATCTATTCACCCCTCATCTTTAGAGGGTACCTGCAGTGCACTGGGAAATGACTTCAATAATTGTATCCAGACTTTCTTGCTTCAACTAGCACATTGAATATTAGTCCCTGTGGAACTTCTGCAATTACTAACTGTCATGTGAAAATTTCCATCATTTTTCATGGGGAGAATAGAAAAAAATATATATAGCTGACTCGTTTAAACTGACAATTGACAGGCAGGTGCAAGTGAAAAGAGGAAGATTTGGACTCAGATTATGGAATCATTTGGGGGGGCATTAAAATCGGGGGATGCACAGACTTTATAAATATTGTCCCATCACTTCTTTTTTAAAACCACATTTATCATTTAGGAATAGGAATAATCACAAAATGCAATGCATTTATCAGTGGTGTTACTATAGTATTTAGGGATGGTCGCTAAAAATAAAATTCTTAAACTAGTATCTTTTTTTCTCTTTTCCCAGAAAGGAAAAGCTCCACAAAGACTTCTTTTTGGGGAGTCGGGAGTGGGTATAGTACAATTGCATTAGGAGGCCAAAATTACATTGTTTAATTTGGCAATTTAGATCTTTGATAAAATAAACCAAATCTCATCTGTTGTTAAATAGGTAAAAGAAACACCATTTTCTAGTGACAGTTTCAGTTTCAATTGACATATAAGTATGATTTGAACCTAAGTTCTTCTGGGCACCTTGTCAGATACTCCCAGAAAGCCATTCCACTCCCACAATTGCTAAATGCATAAAATAATTTTGATGTCTTTTTTTCTCTGTCAACTTTCCCACCCCTCATAAAGAATGTGCTAAATAAACTTAAGTTATATTGTAAGAATATTTCCTGGTATGAAATGGTATGACAACCATTATGAGAAAAAATGTTGAATGAGATGTCGCATATTTATAGTATATATATAATACTGTAACCAGTGCCATCTGACCATGTTTAAGAACATATGCATGCATAGTGGAGGATCAGAATTACTTGCTTTTTGTATCAAATAAGTCACTTCCTTACTCTATGAACTTTGATAAGTAACTTGAGTCCACTAGGTCTCAGCAGCCTACTTGCAAAATGTGAGACAGCGCAGTGTAATGGCAAAAAGCATAGAGCTTGGAACCAGATTGTTTTTCTCCAAATCAGATCCTCCTTGTATTAGTTGAATAACCATGGTAAAATCACTTAATCTCCCTCTGCTTTGATTCCGTATATGCAAAATAGGAACAGTTATAGTAGCTTCTTAAGGAAAGAAACCTTGTTCTTTTAGAATCAGAGATGTCAAAGATAGGGTAAGTGTGATACTTCCTGATCTGCCTCCTCTTATTTAAGTTTTCAAAATCAGAAATATTTCCAAGGATGCTTAAAAATCTTGCTATCGTGAGCTCTGTGAATTGTGTAAGACTGATGAATCACAGACATGTACCTCTGAAACAAATAATACATTATATGTTTAAAAAAAAAAAAAGAAAAGAAGATGGAAGGGAAAAATGAAGGGGGGGAAGTCGGAGGGGGAGATGTACCATGAGAGACTATGGATTCTGAGAAACAAACTGGGTGGGGGGGGTGCGGGGATGGATTAGCCTGGTGATGGGTGTAAAAGAGGGCACATATTGAATGGAGCACTGGGTGTTATACACAAACAATGAATCATGGAACACTACATAAAAAAATAATAAAATAAATAAATAGGAAAAAAATCTTGGGACTCTAAATGTAAAAAATGAGTTTATCACAATCAAATTTGTCATGATTAAACAATCTTAGAAATATTGTATTCAAATATCTCTAGAATGAAAACTAACTCTAAAGTATTGTTAGTTACAGAGCTATTCCAAATTAAAATTAAAAATAAATTTTAATAAAATTTAAATAAAAATAAATTTAAAAAATTAACTGCTTATGTTTTCATAATTATAAATATAATTAAATTATTCAACTTACTACTGTTTATCATGATTAATAACCATTGTTTAATGCATTACATATTTTACTAAAGGCCTTACACAAAAATATGGAAAGAAGCAGGGAAATCTACTTTCTCCAAATTATAATTTTTGTATTTTCTTAAGTCCCTCTGTCTCTCGCTGTATGTCTCTTTGTTTCTGTCTTTCTGCCTTTCTTTCCGTTCCTTCCCTTTAGTTTGAGGTGTTTTTTATTTAGCACCAGTTTTTTTTTCAGATTTTATTTATTTATTTGAGAGAGAAAGCAAGCAAGCGAGAGAGAGAGAAAGAGAGAGAGCACGAGAACAGGGTGAGGGAGAGAGGGAGAAGCAGACCCCCCCCCCCCAAGGAGCAGGGAGCCCGATGCAGGACTCGATCCCAGGAACCTGGGATCATGACATGAGCCGAAGGCAGACACTTAACCGACTGAGCCACCCAGGCGCCCTAGTACCAGATTTCAAACTAATTCTTGGTAATTTATAAAACATTCAGTTAAATAAATTTTCTTGGGAGCTATAGCAGATAAATTCTGTGATATGATTTCTACTAAGATATTTGAAAAATTTTTCCATTGGATTGGAAACAACAATACAGAGAAGGAAATATAAGAATTTATTTAATAGCAGTATCACTCAGTGACCATAATTGAAAGCACTGACCTCACAAGAAAGAGTCCATTACCTATTTCTATCCCTGGAGTTTCCTTAGTATTGCCTGTTGAGAGGCAGGTGAACTTACTGAGAAAGACAGAATTAGCTTTGACCATCCAGGGAAGAATGCCATTGGATTGAATTAGTGTAAGAAGTAAACCAGGCTTTAAATATCAGGGACCACATTATGTCTTCCCATTCTCTAATTCAATTGGCTGAAAATAGCATCAGTATTACTTTGAATTATCCATCAGCATTCTCTCTGCTGGCATTGGGGCTGGTACCAATTGTAGACAACAAACATGACACAGAAAGCCAAATTCTTTCTCTGTTGTCACTTAATCTCTAATATAACTTAGTTAAAAATTTAATTATCATTTAGCAAAAACTTATTTTAACCTTTAAAGTCCTGATTGATAGGTCTCTACTTAGAAAACCTGAATTTGTATATATTTTGAAGTGTTAAGATCTGTATAAATTTTGAAATATTGTTAATATATGCATTTGTGTATTATTTTAATTATGTAAAACATTGGTTTTAATTTAGAGACACATTTTTTAAACTAATTAAAGCATTTTTAAAACCATTTGTAACAACAATGGCATAAACATTTTTATATTTATATTTATAGTCTATATATATTTTTTATATTTATTTTTATATTTATATTTAAATATATTCAACAGAAGGTTCCTCAGGACCATATTAAGGTATAAGGAAAAAGAGACTACATGTTATCTCAGGCAATTTTCAAGTTAAAGTGAAAATTAATATTTCTTGGAGGATTTATTTTATTCCTTGACTTTTTTTCTCGTGTTTTCTCACACAATGACTATTATTTTAAATACTCCCTTTTTCCAGGAGTATATATTATGAGCACAAGGGAAAATGCAGATTAAATCAAAAGATAAACAAAAACCAATTATTTTATTCTTACCTATCACTATGGAAGTATTCAAGCTTTCTCCACAAGTTTTGTTTCATTTGTATTTTTCTTTTTTAATCTTTCAGTTTAAAAAAAGTAGTTATGATGGTAATGAATACATGAATTTTTTAAGTATCAGTGATAGAAACATATATTTGGGGTTTTTATGGCTAAATATTGAGTTGAAATAATGTAAGAGTAACTCAGTATTTTTAAAAGTTGAAATATATAAATGAAATTTTCAATTTAATGATTCTTATATGTAATATTAAATATTTACCTTTAATTCAGCTTGTCTTTATTCTAACTGATAAGAGTTATGGTTAATTAAATTAAGTCTGTATATAATAAATGTGGTTCCTAAATAACCATTATGTGAAAATGAGAAAGCAAGCCACAACTATTTTTTAAATATCTCCAAGGCTCAGTACAGTTTCTGTCATATCTGACACTGAACATATGTTAACTACAGAATTATAATCATTTTCAGATTAAGTGAAAATGAATATCTTGTTGTGACAGAACTTAGTAAAAGCTGTTCCTTTCCCAATTGCCAGGGTTAATCTTATAATTAAAAATTAAAAGGGAAACAACAAAAGAGTGTCTAGGAGCTCAGACTTTGTTTATTTTATTATTTTTTTAAAGATTATTTATTTGAGAGAGAGAGAGAGAGAATGAACATGAGCGGGGGTTGGGGAAGAGGCAGAGGGAAAAGCAGACTCCCCACTGAGCAGCGAGCCCAACACAGGCTGGATCCCAGGACCCTGAGATCATGACCTGAGCTGAAGGCAGACACTTAACTAACTGAGCCACCCAGGTGCCCCTCAGACTTTGTTTAAATTCATAGATTGGTTCTTAGTGATTGTATAGATATAATTCTCCAAACTCAGGTTTCATCATAGTAGCAACTTTGCAGGATTTTTGTAAACATTATTGGGAAAATTTATGTAAAATATTTATAATGTATAGCATATATCAGGTGTTCAACAGGTAGTAGCTACTATTATATATAATTCTTTCATTATCAGCTTTCCTATCCATGAAAATAGTCTCTCTCCTTACTTTGAAGAGCTTCTCTTCCGCAGCTCAGCAGTTTTATTCTTTATTTTCATTAGGAACAATGTATTTCTTTTTATCTTTATTTCTGGTTAGTTTATATTAAGTTTTCCATTGCAAATACAGGTTTTTATTATGTATTCAAGTTGATTAATGTTAATATAAAGAAAATATATGGATTTTCATGTATTTTTTCTGTATTCATCTTTTCTAAATTCACTATGTACGTCTGGTTTTTTTGGAGTTGTTTGAGTTTCCACTATTTTTCGTCTAAGCTTATTTTAGTTTTGTGTCTCTTATTTCAGTGTTAAGACGTTTGAGAATAATATTAGATGAAATATATAGAATGAAGCATCTTTACTGTCAATACAATGATAATGAAATTATGATTTCATAGTAATTTTGATATTGGGTGTTGATTTGAGAAAAACTTATTTACATGCTCTACAAATATTTCCATGGAAATATTTCCATTCCTAATTGAATAGCCATTTTTAAAAATCAGGAATATATACATTTTAATGAAGTTTTAATGCTTTTATGGTAGAAAATAATTTTTGTTATCTCCTATTCCAGCTTTATATGCTTTGCAACAGAGGGCAAACAAAACATAGTCAATAGTATTACCAACTATGATCAGTATTAATTAGTGTATATTTGATTTAGATGTAGAAATTGTATTGATAGTTGAATCAATAGTTTGAAATCATTAACTAGACTGATTTTTTGCTACACTATGATCTACATTACTGATTATAAACTGTGCCATTCTGAAATAAAGCCTATAATTGGGACTTTTTTATATTTTAAGTAATAAGACCTCATCTTAGTCAGTGTGGGCTACTATAACAAAATACTGTAGACTTGGGGGTTTAAACAACAAAGATTTATTTCTTACAATTCTGGAGGTTGGGAAGTACAAGATCAAGGTGTTGCTTGAGTTTGGTTGTGAGGAGAGCCCTCTGCCTGGTTTGCAGATAGCCACCTTTCCTCTTATCCTCACATTACGAACAGGTCTGACTTCTCTTCTTTTATGGGCACTAATGCCATTATGGAGGCTTCATCTGCATGGCCTCATCTAAACCTAAGTACTTCCCAGAATACCATAGAGAGGATCAGGGTTTCACGATAGGAATTTGAGGGGTAGGGGTGGGACACAAACATTCAGTACATAGCAGAGCTGCAAACAGGTTTCTTTATCAAAGAAGAAAATTCCGGGCGCCTGGGTGGCTCAGTTGGTTAAGCGACTGCCTTCGGCTTAGGTCATGATCCTGGAGTCCCGGGATCGAGTCCTGCATCGGGCTCCCTGCTCGGCGAGGAGCCTGCTTCTCCCTCTGACCCTCTCCCCTCTCATGTACTCTCTCTCTCTCTCATTCTCGCTCTCTCAAATAAATAAATCTTTAAAAAAAAAAAAGAAGAAAATTCCTAATTGCGTACCTAAATTTATAGTCATGATCTACAGATCATGTTGGAACTATTATGTTGAAAAAAATCTATATGATAGGCTTTATTCAGGTGACATTTGGTAATATCTGTAGTCAGTTTTGATTGCTTCCACTGGATTGGGAAGTGTGCTGCTAACTGCACAATGAGTCATCAAGGCCAGGGACACTGATAAATGTTTACAGTGCACAGGATAGCCCCCTGTAACAAAGAATTATCCAATCCAAAACGTCAATAGTGCCACTTTGGGAAATGTCATTATAAAGGAAAATAAACTATAATTTGGAGTGTCGTTTTGTCTATCTTATTTGAAGATTGTATAGAAATTTGAGGTTGGTTCTGACCAAGTGGCACATTTTTTTACTTTCATTTTATGTTTTTGTAAATATAATGAAAAACAAAATAAGGGTGATTTCTATGAATTTTTATTTATTTTTAACTGATATTATTTAAATTCAATTAGTTAAGCATATAGTGTATCACGAGTTTCAGATGTAAAGTTCAGTAATTCATCAGTTGAATACAACATCCAGTGCTCATTGCATCAAGTGCCCTCAGTGCCCATCACCAAGTTAGCCCATCCCCTAACCTATCTCCCCTCCAGCAACCCTTAGTTTGTTTCCTAGAGTTAAGAGTCTCTTATGTTTTTTCTCCCTCTCTGATTTCATCTTATTTTATTTTTCCCTCCCTTCCCCTATGATTCTCTGTATTGTTTCTTAAATTCCACATGTGAGTGACACCATATAATTGTCTTTCTCTGATTGACTTATTTTGCTCAGCATAATACCCTCCAGTTCCATCCACATCAATATAAATGGTAAGATTTCATCTTTTTTGGTGGCTGAGTAATATAGTAATATTCCATTGTGTGTGTGTGTGAAGATATATATATATATATATATAAATATATTCTTTGAATATATATATATTCAAATCTAGTTTGAATCAGCTGTTACTCCAAGCTATCATGCTTAAGCTATGTCAACAGCATTTCTTTGTACTAATGCTAATATTTCCATCAAAATTTGCCTGTGGAACATATACAGTTCTTAATTTTAAAATGTCAGTTCTTGAGATATACTATATGAAGCTATTGTCAGCTTCTCCATTTCAAAATGCAATCAGCATATAACTATATTGATATTAGAAAATATTTGTTTTTTAGGGGCGCCTGGGTGGCTCAGTCAGTTGAGCGACTGCCTTCGGCTCAGGTCATGATCCTGGAGTCCCGGGATCAAGTCCCGCATCGGGCTTCCTGCTCAGCGAGGAGCCTGCTTCTCCCTCTAACCCTCCCCCCTTCATGTGCTCTCTCTCTCTCTCTCTCTCTCTCATTCTCACACTCTCAAAATAAATAAATAAATCTTTAAAAAGAAAATATTTGTTTTTTAAAATATATCGATGTATGATAAAGATGATCTAATTTGTGAATGCATATGTGTGTGGTTACTTTTTATAATGTGAAATAATGAATAATGAACTCACTCAAAATAAAACATAGGTTAATGAGAAAAAAATAAAAATTAAAAAATGCCAAATATATGATATATATATATGTATATACCATATCTTCTTTATCCATTCATCTGTCAATGGACATCTGGGCTCTTTCTATAGCTTGGCTATTGTAGACATTGCTGCTATAAACACTGGGGTGCAGATGCCCCTTCAGATCACAACGTTTGTTTCCTTTGGGTAAATACCTAGTCACTACCCAATTCCTGGGTCATAGGGTAGCTCTATTTTTAACTTCTTAAGGAATCTCCATGCTGTTTTCTAGATGAATTTTTAAATCTTATGACTAGCTAAATTAAATTTTCCCAACAACTGCATCCCTTTGTACTTATAAGGTATGGTGGGCCTCAGTTATACCTAGCTTACCAGCCATGGGTTCTCTGTGACCTACCTCTGAAGGAGGTTTCACACACATAAGCCGTGAACAGTTATTGATTTTACCTTCATACATTTTATTCTGTTATCATTTCGGGGAATTTTTTATAGAGTTTCACATAACACTTTATATCTGGGTTTTGCTCAAGTAGAATTTCATGGTTGGAAAGCATTGCACAGCAAACATTGAATCTTACTTAAAAGGAAGCTGGAGAAGCACATGAGGGTTGGGAGAAGCCTTCAAGTACAGTAGGTAAGATCACCTATTAAATTATATTTTACAAACAGACTGTTAAATGCTCAAACAATGGAAACCTAGGTTCTGCATTGTGCCTGATGAGGGGTGATAACTATGTCTATTTAAATAATTGCACACTCTAGTTGGGAATACATAGGAAAAATGTAAGCTTCTAAGTGAGCCATGTTTAAAATGATGGTAATAAAGTCAATCATGTGGATGCTTATAAATTTCCCCTATCAGGTTTTCGGCTGTCAAAATTTAAATTCAAGCATTCCTTACAAATGAGGACATTCCCATAATAAGAAATTACTATTCTTTGATAACTAAATTATGTTAAATCCAAAAGTTGAGAGATATAACTATTAAGATTTTTTTGCCCCTTTCAGAAAATAACACATTTAAATGAAGAAAATCTTAGCAACTTAATAAATATAGTTGTAATATATCTTGGATATTCCCAGGAAGTAAATTTTTAAGTATTTTATTATTTGGTTAACTATTTTTCAGATCATATGGTATTTGTATCTATAGTATATGAACAAGTACACTCTGAATAATTTTTTAAATTATTTTCTCCATCTGCTTATTCTTATTTTTTTATTTTCTGTCTAAAACATATTTTTAGAAAATCTAGTTTCTGTAAACTTGAATGCATAAGAAGCCTAATATCTAATTATTTAAAACAATCTGCCTACATCCTTTTTTAGTGAGAACAAGTGATTAGATTTTGTGTAAAAGGCAGGACAATATTTTCTCACCCGTTAATGTTAATGTGGTGTGTGTGTGTGTGTGTGTGTGTGTGTGTGTGTGTGTAGGTGTGTAGAGGTGAGCGAGATAGGAAGGAGAGATCAGTTTAGAAACTTTGCCCTTCCATTTATCTTGAAATTCATCAATGCTTTTTAATAAATGTAATGCATTGCTTCATTAAAACTGTTCCCTTTTTTGGTCAAATTTATCCTCAGATATGTTTTTGTTGGTTTTTTTTTTTCATTTGTACGTGATAACTTATTCATTACAATCTTACACTGAATGTTGCTGTTATATGTACAATTGTCTGTTGCATAATGATTTGCATCCAATAATCTTGATAATTTCACTTACTAATGCTAAATAACTAATGAGTGGTTTACCTGGAGTTTCCTACAGGGTTAACTATAAAAACTTCTTAGATATTTAACAATTTTTGCCCCTCAAAAATGGCAAATTCATATGGCTTTACCATAATATATATGAAATCATTTTATTTGACTTTCTGATACTACAAAATGTGTTTCCTAATCTCTCTTTTCTACATCCTGTTTTACCATCCATTCAGAATAAAATATTTGAACCTCTCTTCCAGCTTCAATAATTCTGTCTTCCAGTATGTATAATACAATGACTTGTAACATATCCATTGAATTTTTACTTTCAATATTATATTTTCCATTTCTCACTTTTATGCTTTTAAATCTTCTTGGTGATTTTTATTTGCTCAATTTCATCCTTATTTTCAAGCTTCATTTTTTTTTCAAGCTTTGTTTTTATATCATGAAACATAGGATTCCATTTTTATTATCTGTGAAAGATAAGGTCAATATTTAAAGCATTCATTTGTCTGATTCTTCTGATTTTCATTTGTGGTATGCTATTTCTGTGTCTCCTTCTCCTTAGTCTTCTTTCTTCTTCTTCTTCTTCTTCTCCTTCTTCTTCTCCTTCTTCTTCTTCTCCTTCTTCTTCTCCTTCTTCTTCTTCTTTTCTTCTTCTTCTCTTCTTTCTTCTTTCTTCTTTCTTCCTCTTCTTCTCTACATTGCATCCATGTTACCAAAACTTTTATCTAAGGGTTAAAGTTGGATTTTTTCCAGAGACAAATTGTGTTTTCTTCTGCCTGTTGCCTGAGAACTCTTCTAATGCAGGACCATAATCATCATTTCCACAATGATTTTTAGAACACATAGGTAGCATGACTTCAACTGCTAACTTATATAGTGACAGGCTTCAAATGATTAATTGTCAAGGGCGATAGTTTTCATGCCTTTCATACCAATATCAAGACATACAATTTTCTTTTGTTGCAGAAATTTTATACCTAAGAGAACATGTGGTCCATTTGATGATATTTTGTATTTTGGGAAAGCTCTCCAACATGATAACTTAAATGTGAGGTTACACTTAGCTTTATTTTCTTATTCCAAAACCTCATATAACTGTAGATAAAAGAACACGCAGGATCTTCAGAGTTTGGCAGAACTCAAGGGAAAAGGTGTTTTTTAAAGTTTGCTTTAGGGGCACCTGGGTGGCTCAGTTAGTTAAGCATCTGGCTCTTGGTTTAGCTCAGGTCATAATGTCAGGATCTTGGGATAGAGTCCCCTGTGGGCTCTGCCCAGAGTAGGGGGTCTGCTTCAGATTCTTTCTCCCCCATCCTCCCCTCCTGTTCCTCTCCATTTATGTGCATGCTCTCTCTCTCTCTCTCTCTCTCTCTCAAATAAATGAATAGAATCTTTTAAGTTTGCTCTCTAACAATGAACAATGTTCTGTCTTTCATTTGTTTTGTCTGAGGCTACATTCCTCCCAACTGGACAATGTTTTCAAAATATTATTTTTACTTTTCCCTGTTTGCTTTAACTGTTTGATTATTGAGATCAATTAAGTAGGGAAAATTCTCCATCTCTTCCTTCTCTCCTCCTGTTGGTCCCTAGTTAAACTTACTCAGTCCTACAGAACAGTTGTGTCCTCCAGACTTTGCCTTCTTAGTCTAAACTTAATCTATCCTTAACATAAGGTAGCTTATTAAACTGAATGTCTAAAATTCCCTCAATATTAGCATGGCTAAATTCTGCTTCTGTTGAAATGATTATTAACACAGGACTGGCTCACAGTGTAAGATGAATTAGGGAAGAAAAAGTAAAAAAAAATTTTAAAAACTTGGGAAAATTGAAAAACTGGGCCAGCTGCCTTTGGATGATTCACATAACTAATGAAATTAACCTTGCTATATTTATACCTGTTCAAGTTATAAATAGAAATGCTATTAGTGATATCTCCCAGTGATATTAAATAAGCTGTGATTATTCTGTCAGAAATCATGATATTAATGTAAGTAACAAAACTGTTGTTTTATGTCATCAAGAAAACTTAATTCATAATGCTTCTGTACTTTCAGAGCAAAGGACACCAAGGGACTGAATTTCAAGCTTCATCCCTAACTCAGTTAGTAGAAAGCCTATAGACGTCATTTAACTTTTCTGTGTCTCATTTGACCTCTTGGTCTAATGAATATAAAATGATGTTAACCTCAGATACTGAAAGAATTGAGTAATAAGTATTCTATCTCATAAAAAGGACTGGTAGAAAAAAAAAAAAAACAGTAATAACAATGGTGGATTAAAACACCTAACTAGTGATGTTTAAATAGAGAACTTTTGGGTTGGATATATATATTTTTTCTTAAATTCTTAAGTTGAACTGGAAGCTTAATAAAAGACATTATGACTTACCATAAGCACTTATAATGGTAATCAAATAGTGTGAATAAACAGAGGTGGGGGGCAGGGAGCCTAGGCTGTGTTAATATTGATGGTTACTGTTAACTGCCTCATTAGAAGAAATTGCTTATTTAAGTGATTTGTTAACAGTGGTTTTACTTTATGGAAGCTGATATTGTTATTTCTAGCTTTCTCCATTTGCTGTTTCTTAAGGTTGACTTAACCGATCTCTGGTATTTCAGCAATATTATTCCAAAGAACTTGTATTTTGAACAAGTCACTGCTTGTTCAATGTACTGTATCTTTTCACTCCGACTTAGTCTCCACAAGGTAAATCTTCTTGCTGCATTGCCTATAAATTGCTAGGATTTATTCATCCAATGAAACTGGAAAGTTAATATTCTTTGCAATGAAAAAAGTGAATCTTGGGATTTTTGATCCTCTTTAATCCTGATCTGTATTTTTCTCAAAGACAGTAACACTGGACAACTATATATGAAATAAAGAGGTAATTCTCTCTAAAGAATTAAAATCCTTAGCATTACATGATCAGTTCAAGGCACTAAAGTCATTTTTGCGTATATATGTTTTGTTTTCCAGTTTTGTAGTCGAGAATTTCCCACAGGCCAAAGCAGAAGCAAAATCATTTTGCAGACTGGCAAACTTAACCCACTGGTGTCAATTGTAGATGGTGCCAAGTAGAGAATTGTGCCAGTTTGGGCCCATTTAATTAGCTAATATGGAAAATAGTGAAAATTTTAATAGTATTTTAAGATGAAAAACAACAGCCCTCTTTTTTTTCCCACTAATGTCATATATACTTTTTCTTATTTATATTCTGGTATACATGCATTATTTATTTTACCATAAAAATATTATAAATTCATCTATAATCTTTTTACTTACATTCCAAACGACTATAATCTTTTGTGGATTTGATGTCCTATGTTTCATTATTTTTTTATTGCTGACTATTTACATTAGGTCCATTTTTGCAATATTTTAAATGATACCATAATAACCATCTATGTTTTATTCCACATTTTGTTTATCTATTCATTTGATAGATACTTGAGTTGTTTCTCCCTCTGGGCTACTATGAATAGTGCTATAATAAACATTGATGTAAGAATATCTGTTCAAATCTTTATTGTTAATAGGCTGAATAGTGTTCTTTCAAAATCCATAAATTAAAGTCCTAAACCTCAGTAGCTCAACATGAGACACAATTGGAGATTGGGTCTCTAAAGAGGCAATTAAAGTTAAATGAGGTCATTAGAGTGGGACCCTAATCCAGGATGAATGGTGTTCTAATAAGAGGAGATTAAGACAGGACACAGACACACTTAGAGGGAAGACCACCCTGAAGACAGAGGGAGAAGATGACCATCTACAAGCCAAGGAGAAAGGCCTCAGAAAAAAAAAAAAAAAAATCAACCCTGCAGTCACTTGAACTTGACTTCTAACCTCCAGAACTATGAAAAAACAGACTTTTTGTGGTATCTTGTTACTGCAGCCCTAGCAAACTAACACACTTAATTTCTTTGGGTATATACCTAGAAGTGGAAAATCTGGATCATGCGTTTATTTATTTTTTTATTTTAATATATATTTATTCTAGGTCATATATTAATTATGTTTACATTTTTGAGGAATGATTCATTTTTTAAAGATTTATTTATTTGAGAGAAACAGAAAGAGAGGGAGAAAGCACGTGCCCACATGCACATGTGGTGGGTAGGGGCAGAGGAAGAGGGAGAGAGAAACTCAAGTAAACTCTTCACTGAGCATGGAGCCCTGATGTGGGACTCAATTCCTCTACCCTGAGATCACAACCAGAGTAAAACCAGGAGTCGGTCACTTAACCACCTGTGCCACCCAGGCACCTCCAGGAATGATTCAGTTTTTAATAAACATTTGAGCATTTTTCCCACGCCAAGATTTTGAGCTATGAACTTAGAAACCAGGGTGAATACAACATATTTCTAAGATCATATTTAAAAGATCAGAGAAATATAAAACCGGAAGCCAGATGCAATGACAGAGATGTTTGAAAGATATCAAAGTTTAATTCACCATACCCTTGACAACACTGAGTGATTTTATTTCTTCATCTCCTAAATTAATAGACAAAAATGGCAATATGTCCTATAGTAGTATCTTTGTACAATATGTTGTAGAAGAAGTCACAAACTCCCCCTCTTTTTAGCCATACTCCTGTAATGTGAAGTGGTATGTCTTCCCATCAAGTAATAGAAGCTACTTCTCTACCTCTTGAATCTGTTTTGGTTGCAAGACTTGCTTTGGCCAATGCAACATTAGGCAAAATGATGCAAGCAGTCTTGACAAGACTGAGGCTCATTATTTTGGTGTCCTTGAATCTCTAAGGTCAACATAACAAAAAGCCTAATTTAACCTTCTGGAGAATTAAAGACCATATAGAAAACTGAGGCAGCCCATTGGATACCTGGCCAACTGCCAGATATGTATGTGAGGCTATTCAGAATCATCCAGGCACTAGCCAATGTGCTAGCTGATTACCAAAGAAGCATGAAAGAGCCCTCGATATCACTTAGGCCACCCAGATCAGAAGAACAGTTCAGGTGATCCTCAGAAGCAAGAGCTGAATAACATGATTGTAATTTTTAGTTGTTAGAATGTTAGGCAGCAGAAGTGAACATTTTGATTACTGGCTACTTTGACAATATTTCATACAATGATATTTCTTTTGTGGTTAATTATTCTTTGTCCTTTTTTCTTTTACTATATCAGCGTATTCTAATCAATAGATATGTATGTACACTTCCCTTGATGATATTGGTCATTTTCTTCAGTTTTCTACCTCCATCTTTAGTGAAATTGGAACAAACTTATTAAATGTTGGCTGAATGAATAAAAGAGCTTACAATCAATAGATACCCTTTGCTATATGTAATTTTATTTCTAATAATTTTTCAATAACTTAATTCATTTTGATATGTTATATAGAAAAATTTAATCTCTCTGCAATGGGTTCTATTTGTTTGCCTTTGTAAATATACTTCCATTAATCCAGCCTTAGAAAAATTATCCTGGTGCCAGGAAAACCGGAAAGATGGATTAATCATGGGTCTCATATCTTTTGCTTCCCCTCTTTCAGGGGTCACTGTCCTGTCCCCACTAATGCTTAATGTCTGAAAACCATTATAGGTATATTTTATCTAATTTATTTTTAGTTGTTGAAGACAAAAGTATAAAGCTAGCCCTTATTACTCCATTTGATCAGAAGGAGAAGACCTGAAGAAAAAAATATAAGAAATCTGATGTTAATGTCAGCCAAAGAAGACTTCAGAGGAAAAAGCACTACCAGGGATAAAATTTTCATAATGATAAAGAAACAATTCATCCAGAAGACAAAGCAATCTTCATTGTGTATGTTCTTAAAAATATAACTTCAAAATACATTAAATAAAATTTGAGAGAGAACAGACAAATCTATAATTGAAAGAGATTTTAACACCCTTCTAACATTATTTGATACCATGAATACCCCAAGATACCAGCAAGTATATAGATGAATTAAAAACAAAACAAAACAAAACAAAAATAAGTGTGTGATGTTTATAATCAAATAGCTCCAAAGTATACATTTTTTCAAATACTTATGAAACATTCATCAACATAGAATATATGATGGGCCATAAATCAAGTTTCAGTAAATTTACGGGATTTGAAATCATAGGGAATACATTCTCTGATCACAAGCATATTAAGTTAGAAATCAATAAAAACAAGATATCTGGAAAAAGAACAGCTATTTGGAAGATAAACAACACACTTCTGCACAGTAGGTACAAATGCCACTTTAAATTCTGATATTGGTATTTTGTGGGGATTTTTTCTTAATTTTTGACCTTACTATGTGTTAAACACATATATTCACTTTTTCAAAAATTAAATTAATTTCTTTTTTATATTCTTTCTGTCTTTATTTTCCACTTTTATTTTTATTGTTGCCATTCTTCCTTTTACTGTAGCTTTAATGTATGTCTTTCTGTGTAGCCTCTTGTGGATGCTTAGATCACTGATTTTGTACCTCTCTTCTTTAATATAAGTATGCAAAATTATAAATTTTTCTTTTATAAATCTCTAAAAACTATATATTTCCCACAAGTTTAGATATATCTTAGTATCACCATGATTCAGTGCAAAATATTTTTTTAATTTCCTGTCTTTTTTTTCCTTCAATTAATTGGTTTTGTAGAAGTGTGAGACCACTCTTTCGGGAAACACACACCGAAATATATATGGGGATAAAGGGGTACCATGTCTGCATCTTATTCTAAGGAGGCACCAATAGGCAATTATAGCGAAGTTTCAGTTTACAGTAATTATTAATACTATTATAACAACTTGTCTGTAAGTCTGATATTATGCCAAAATGAAAATTTAAAAGAAAATAAAGCTGTTAGACAAAAATATTTGTTTTAGGAACAATAGAATGGTTTGATATTAAGAAACCAATAAGTGCATTTCAATTTATTAAATTATTAAAACAGAAGAACTATATGATTATCTCCATTGTATAAAACAATGTTAGAATTAAATATTTATTTCAAATGAAAGTTAATAATAATTTTTAACAACTATGACATAGAAATAAAGTCCTTGTTTTGGTAGACCACATCTATGAGAAACATACTATATGTCATGTTTATAGCAAAATATTACAAGGATACCTTTAAATTAAAATATAGATAGATAGATAGATTAGGATGCCAGTTACCATAACTGTTATTGAATGTTAAATTTGATATAATTGCCAATTAAATAAAGGAAATAAAACTAAAAAGTACACCAAAGGGCAGATATTAGAGGGTCAAGTTTCTTTTCAGCAGTCCTAACAATTATTTAAACTATTAAGAACAAATAAAGTATAAAAGATGGCTAATTACAAGATCAGCAACAATAAAACATTTTTCTTATACATTATCATAATGAGATTAAAGGTATATAAGAAATTCATTTTATAGTAGGAAATATGTCTACATACATATTAACTAGGAATAAATTGAACAAGAAATATATAGGAATAATCTATTAATGTTGATTAAATTACATAAAAGAAGCAAAAATTAAAATAATTACATTTATTGCATGGAAAACTCAACATTTAAATACCTCAGTTCTTCCCAGTCTGTGCTATTAATGCAAAACAATATCAATCAGAGTCCTCTAAGATATTTTTTGGAGCCCAATAATCTGTTTCTAAAGTTTGTCTATAAGACTAGATGGAGTGGGAATTGCAAAGAAACTTTTGAAAAGGGTATATATTTTACCAAGCTTAGGATCCTTGTTTATGTTTACTAAGCATATGGTATTTATCTAAATATATAATAATAATGTTAATTCAAACCAAAATATTAATTCTGGAACAGAAAAATGAAGTACTGGGGGAGAGGAATGAGACTAAATATTATAGTTTAGATTTTGTTAAATTTGGCCTTTCAAATCAATGCATTCGTATTACTGATTATATTCATACCAGTTACATGTGAATGCGTATGACCAGACATTTAACAATTTTTTTCTCTCAGTAATGTGATCATACTTTTTTAAATCATTATCATTATTGTTTTCTTTATTGGACCATGTGACATGATATAAAAATCTTACATTCCTGAGATCACTTGTCAGTTTTAATTTCTGTTGGGTTTTTGTTACTAGATTTTTCTGTATTCATATTTTTAAGTGATATTAATTTGGTATATGTGTGCATGAACATGCTCAGGCACGTGAATTTTTTTTGATGGGGGGGAAGGGCAGAGGCAGAATCTTAAGCAGGCCCCATGCCCAGCACATAGCCCAACACAGGACTTGATCTCACAACCCTGAGATTATCACCTGAGCGGAAATCAAGAGTCAGCTGCTTAACCAACTGAGCCATCCAGGTGCTCCAGGCACATGCATTTTTTGAAGGTAATGTTAGCTTTATAAAAACTAATTTCTAGTTTAATTTCCTGTGTTTCTTTTTGTTTTGGATCAATTTATATATTAAGGCAATTATATGTTATTTCTCTTTCTGAGGTATAAATTTGGGGCACAGAGACTTCATTGGGGTAATTCTTTGTTAAAATTCTCATTGAATTCACTCATCTGTGTTAGTGTTTTAGGGTTGATTTATTCTGGGGCTCAGTCGTTAAGTGGCTGCCTTTGGCTCAGGTCATGACCCCAGGGTCCTGGGATCGAGCCCCGCATCTGGCTCCCTGCTCGGCGGGAAGCCTGCTTCTCCCTCTCCCACTACCCCTGCTTGTGTTCCCTCTCTCGCTGTCTCTCTCTCTGTCAAATAAATAAATAAAATCTTTAAAGATTTGAAAGTGATATTTTATTTTTGGTTTTGAACACTTGGTCATTTATATTTCTATACTTTTTTTTTCCCTAATGAGCCTTCCATATTCTGTTTATATCTTGAGCTTTTAATGTAGCTAAATATTTTTAACAAAATATTCTTATGATGTAGAAGAACCTCAAAGAACTTTCTGTAATTCATATCATTAAACTAGTTTAAAGATCAAAGAAGTGAAAAGTGCTATTAGTTTCATCAAATAATTTCTCCACACAAGATACCAAGTGAGTGATGTGAAGTATAAACCAACCATCTGCTGTGTTTTATGTTTTTGTAATACACTTGTTTCCTTCATCATAATGTTAGCAAAAATTCTGTGTTCAGTCATTAGATGATTTTCTGGGCATAGTGCTCCTTCCAGATGTACTTTTATGATCATCCATCTCTTGTTTCCCTTGCAATATACTCATTTAGTAGGAATTTGGTGAATATCTTCTATGTACATTGCTCTGTACTGAAATTAGTGATTTCAAAAATAGTGTAAAAAATTTTCTTTAGTTTCTGTCAATACTCATTGTTTATGGATATCAAAGAAGTAAATGTACACAGGAAGAAATTGTAAGAATTTAAATTTATGTATAATACAAAGTATACAAATGTGTGATACATAAAATAAATACCATAAGTAACAGAATATACTTCTAAGGACTTGATTAGGAAGATAATAAGAATCTAGACCCGAACTGACATTGAATAAGTCAATTTTGAAAGGTAAGGGGAATAGAGAGACAATTGGAAAATTAGGTACTTGAAATAAGTATTTTTTTAAAATTACTCTTCTTGTTTTCATTCTAATAAAATTTTGGTAATGTTGACCCAATAGAAAACTAAGAGCTTACCATGCAATAGTAAATATGTATTTACAGACCTTAATTGTTTTATAAACCAGAAGGTGTATATTGTTGAAGTTTGTCTTTATTTAAGAAAAATATGCATTATTTTAATCTTTAGTTTCTCTAGTGAGAGATATTTTTCTCTTCAGAAATATATATTGAATATCCATTTTATAACAGGTGCATATGTAGATAACTGAGTAAAGCCACGACAAGAAAATTACTTGAGCTCTCATGAAATTTACATTCTAGCAACAAGAGAAAAAGATTAAGTATATAAGTCAAATAATGTGTGTTTCATGACAGGAGATTTAAACCAAGTCAAAGGTTCATAGAAGGTCACCTGGATATGAACTTGATATGCTAGCATATGCTTTATAGAAATATCACAGGATGCTTAGTGTGGAAAATAATTGGAAGAGTCAATCCTGGACACAGGAACATGTAAAAAGTTTTTGTAGAACTACAAGCAGGAAATAATGATGATTTAAAAAGACAAGTTAGAGGTGAGTTTGGAAAATGAATAGATTAGGAAAACATTTGAGAGAAGTGCATTCTCTGGCCCTTATTGATATATTATTGAGAGGAATCAGGGAAAAGTTGTAAATAATGATTTTCAGTTTTCTGGCCTAAAACTCTGCTAATCCATTGCCTGGCATAGGGTGTATTTGTTAAAACTACTTAGGTGGTCAGCTAAAACTCTTGACTTGGTCAGGATGAGGCAGGAATAGATAAACTATTGTCTATGGGCCAGATTGACCCTGCACCTGTTTCTTCACATCGGATTTAATTGCAACACAGCCATGTCTACCATCAGAGTTGAATAGTTGCACCTGAAGCCATATGGTGCACAAAGCGTAAGACCATTTAGTCCTTTACAGAAAAAGTTTGCTGACATTGGAGTAAAATAAAACAATGAAATTCACTGGAGTTCACTTGGCTTTAGATAATCAGTTGGTGTTATCAGGTCTCTACCTCTCTATCTCTCAGCTTTGCATTTATGTTGCCTCCTTCTTTATCAGGCTCAGCAGCTTGCTACACTAAGAGAAAGATTACCTCACCAATTTAAAAGCAGATTCCAAATAGAACAAATCATTTCCCCTCAAATTGGCAAAATTCACGGAAGTCATTTGCTCCATCCAGACCTGGATCGTGTATCTTTACAGTCATGGATGGAATAAGACTCCAAATTCACTTGGAGTATAAGGGAAGATTTGGAGTCCCCAAAGGAAAATTATGGTGCTATAAACACCCAAACCAGTAAGTAAAGTTAAAAGAGGTCTAGTATATTGTGAATCAAGAAGCATTATATTTTGAAGAAAAATAAAATAAAATTTGAGAAAAAAAATCTTTGGGGAATTTTTTTGGAAAAAATTACTGTTAATCATAATGACATAGAGAACAGATACAATGATAAAAGAATTCTATTATGTAGTGCATATTTTGTGATAGTCATAGTTTTGATGTTTGGAGAACTTTGCCTATATTGACTCTTTTATCTCTCACAATGCTGCTCTGAGATAAATTTTATTATACTCTTTTTGTAGATAAAACAGTTGAGGCAAATGGAAAATGTCTAGGAATAATAAGAGCCAATTAATAGTATTTATTTGCTATATGCTGGACACTTCACTAAGCAAAAGGCACAGTGAGATAGTGTTTCTTCTGATTCTCACTCCTGACAACATATAATTGTTGATGAGTCCCTGCTCTAAGCATCAAGTGCTGAGCAATTTATGGAAAGACAAAGTCCCTGTCCTCTTGGAATTACAGTCTACTATGACATAACAGGAAAAGGCTAGGAAATGCTAGCTTTCAGTACCCACATAGCATTAACGAAGTATGATAGGATGCTTTCCTTTTATAAATGCTGCATATTTATCTTGACTCTATGTAGAAGTGATCTATGAATTAATATTACACTGGATATGCTTTTATCTTGAGTGTCAGCATAAATTTTGAGAGAAAGAAAGAGAAACATACATCTTTACTACTATAAGATGTTTCCTCTACTGGACAGTAACTGAACCACTTTATTACACCATACACAAAAATAAATTCAAATTGGATGAAAGACCTAAATGTGAGGCATGAAACCATAAAACTCCTAGATGAGAACATAGACAGTAACCTCTTTGAAATGGGCCATAGAAAATTTTTCCTAGATATGTCTCCCAAGGTAACGGAAACAAAAGCAAAAAATAAACTGTTAGGACTGCATCAAAATAAAAAGCTTCTGTATAGTGAAGGAAACAATCAACAAAACTAAAAGGCAACTTATGGAATAAGAGAAGATATTTGCAAATGACATATCCAATAAAGGGTTAGTATTTTTTAAAAAGGTAGTATTCAAAATATACAAAGAATGTATAAAACTCGACACCCAAGAAACAAATAATCCAATTAAAAAATGGGCAGAAGACATGAACAGACATTTCTCCAAAGAAGACATACAGATAGCCAACAGATACATGAAAAGGTATTCATCGTCACTTGCCATTAGATAAATGCAAATGAAAACTATAACGAGATATCACTTCATACCTGTCAGAATGGCTAAAGTCAACAACACAGGAAACAACAAGTGTTGTTGAAGATATAGAGAAAAAGGAACACTTGTGCATTGTTTGTGGGAATGCAAACAGGGACAGCCTCTGTGGAAAACAGCATGGAAGTTCCTCAAAAAATTAAAAATAAAACCACCTCATGATCCAGAAATCACAATAGTGGTTATTTACCCAAAGAATACAAAAACACTAATTTAAAAGGATATATGCTCCCCCTCCCGCTGCATTTTTTTACAATAGCCAAATTATGGAAACAGCCCAAGTGTCCATTGATTGATGAATGAATAGATAAAGTAAATTATTCAGCCACAAAAAGAATGACATCTTACCATTTGCAACGACATGGATGGAGCTAGAGATTATTATGCTAAGCAAGATAAGTCAGAGAAAGATGAATACCATATGATTTCACTCATATGTGGAATTTAAGAAGTGAAACACATGAGCAGAGGGAAAGAAATCAAGAAACAGACTCTTAACTATAAAGAACAAATTAATGGCTTCCAGAGGGGAGGTGGCTGGGGGATGGGGGTAAATAGATGATGGGGATTAAAGAGTGCACTTGTGATGAGCACTGGGTGATGTATGGAAGCGGTGAATCACTGTAATGTACACCTGAAACTAGTATAACACTGTATGTTAACTGGAATTAAAATTAAAACTTATAAAAAATGTTTCCTCTGTGTGTATAAAAAATGTAACTTAATTTTGTTGTTTCAGAAAAGTAAGATTAAATTTGATTTAACAATGTAAATGATGATTTATTATTGGAAGTAGGGAAGGGGAAGATCATGACTACAGTTAGCAATTATTAATTCTTACAAAATGCTAAGTGTTCTTCAGTTAACCTACCTCTAAATAAACTGGCATTATTATTAACCTATTTTAACAGCATAGAGATTCTAGTGGTCACCTGGCTCCTGATATATCATAGGTTATAAAAGCAGGATTTTTTTTTTTCCCTAAAGGCAGGATTTGAATTTGGTTGAATACTGCTGAAGAAACACTTCTCTTCACTGCCCCACGCAGCCCCCACAGAATCCTATTGCCTTACATGGGTGATGATTGTTCTCCATCTTGAGGGAAAATGGAGGCTTTGCAGTTGACTCAGAGAACTAGGAACTTACAATCCCTTTTCTGATATTACCAAGCAAGCCAGAGTGGTTGAAAACATTCTACACAACTCTAAGAGTAAGATCTTTGAACTCACTGTTTCATCACTCCCATAGTAAAGAATGGGAACCGGCAGAGACTGGCTTTGTTCCCCAACCGTATGCATGGACTGCAGCCTCCAGAAGGGAAGCCTGGGTGGATTTTTCTGCTTGTGACACTTGGGTGTCCAGTGACTGTGGTCCTTTTTTACACTAAGCAGATTACAGAGCAAAGTGATAAATAGAAGGTCCTTAATAGAAGGAGACAATTATGGAGATCAGACTTCATTTGTAAAAGAAAGCGAAAGCCAACTTTCTTAATGTCTGTCCTTGTGAGACTGTCTCCAGGATCCTCACAGTTAACAGAAGTCACAGGCAAAGAAAGAAGCCTGCTCTTAAACTATATACTTTGTGTCACATTTGCATTATTTTCTAATGAGACTGTTTTAAATGTTATGATGAAATAAAGTAGAAGGCAATGTAATACCAATGTTTCAATAATAAAGATAACATACAAAAATAGTTATCATACATTGTGAGAAATGGGAACACAGTGTTTTTGTTTCAAAACATTTAGAACGTGCTCATTATGCTAGATTAATTATGTATTTTCTTTAGAAATAAACTTCCTATTTGATGATTATATAAGAAAAAAACTTTAAAAAAGAAAAGTTTTTGAAGGTTTTTTTCCCCCTAGTTTATAAGTCTCTTCCTGAGATGCTAAAACCGAAATTTAGTTTTAATTGTGTTATTACACTAGTTTTTCTATTCAGTTATTTATTTTTCGCCATCTAAGTGATATCCAGAATTTACATAAAGTTTAGCAGAACTCTAATATATGTATTGATATTCTCAGAAAAGAATATTAAAGAAGAAATTAAGAAAAACAATGATCGTACAGAACACTGATTATATTACACTTGAAATGCCAAAAGATTGAAACAATGATGTTTTAATTTAGATTGGATGACCTAAAGAATTGCTCTGATCTTTTATTTCTGTTTCCTAAGCTAGATTTTTAAGATAATTCTCTATGTGGGTAGGGGGGTACAGAGTGGATTAAATAAAAACCTAGGATACTGCTAGCTAAACCCCCTTATTATAGTCCTCATTTATAATCTAATTCAGGCAATCTTATACAGGTCTGTGTATATAGGTGTCTGAGCTCTATCTAGCGCAGTTCAGTTTTCTCACCTCAAAAAACCTCCAAAACCTTAGTTCTACTTGAGGTATAATTATCAATATCACTGTCTCATAAGTTTGCTAATATTTAGATATTGAGATAGATGTATGGACAGATATAGATGTATCTCTTCAAGAAAGTTTCAGTCCACGGCACAAGAAGCACAAAGAGAGGATGATTGTGTTTGTATTATGCATGTTAACAACACACAGGAATAACTCTAGTTCTAGTTCACTGAAGCAAATTTAGGGAAGGAAGACATTATACTCTGCTAAAGGTCATAAATTATAACTACTCTAGCAAATGGATTTGTTATATAAAATAATTAAGATGTTACTCAGTGATAGGTACCATTTAACACTGAAAATTTTATTTTTCTCCTAACCGCCAACCATATTTTCTATTGCTTTTCCTGGGAATTGACTTCTCAATTTGGAGAACTGTCATTTTGACAGGGGTTAACGCCAAAGATCATCTTTGTGCAGGGTCATTCTACTAGAGAGTTTGAAGACAGCTGTGATGGGATTTGCTTTATATTAAACTTAGTTTAGAGGAAAATGCAAAGCCCCCAGGTATAGTGTGAAAGCAGGACATTTCAAAGGACTGCCTAGCCTTTGGCCACTTCGAGCGGTTACATACTGATATAGTGAAGTGTGTTTCTTTTCCTCCGCCATGAAAGGCATTAATTGTACATATTTCCGAGGCACTTTTTACAAAGTAGAATCTATTACTTTTTACTTTTAGTTTTCAAAATACAGAGAAATAGTGTTTAAAGTGTTTATTTACTTTAATTTTTATTGTTATGTTAATCACCATACATTACATCATTAGTTTTTTATGTAGTGTTCCATGATTCATTGTTTTTGTATAACACCCAGTGCTCCATGCAGAAGATGCCCTCTTTAATATCCATCACCCAGGCTAACCCAGCCCTCCACCCGCCCTCCCCTCTAGAACCCTCATCGTCTCTCATGGTTCGTCTCCCTCTCCAAATTCCCCCCCTTTATTCTTCCCCTCCTGCTATCTTCTTCTTCTTCTTTTCTTTTTTTTCTTAACATATATTGCATTATTTGTTTCAGAGGTACAGACCTGTGATTCAACAGTCTTGCACAATTCACAGCGCTCACCATAGCACATACCCTCCCCAATGTCTATCACCCAGGCACCCTATCCCTCCCACCCCACCCCTACTCCAGCAACTCTCTGTTTGTTTCCTGAGATTAACAATTCCTCATATTGGTGAGGTCATATGATACATGTCTTTCTCCGATTGACTTATTTCACTAAGCATAACACCCTCCAATTCCATCCACGTTGTTGCAAATGGCAAACTCTCATTCCTTTTGATGGCTGCATAATATTCCAGTGTGTGTGTGTGTGTGTGTGTGTGTGTATACACCACTTTTTTTTTATCCATTCATCTGACGATGGACATCTTGGCTCTTTCCATAATTTGACTATTGTGGACATCACTGCTATAAAAATCAGGGTGCATGTACTCCTTCGGATCTCTACATTTGTATCTTTGGGGTAAATACCCAGTAGTGCAATTGCTGGATCGTATGGTAGCTCTATTTTCAACTGTTTGAGGAACCTCCATACTGTTTTCCAGAGGGGTTGCACCAGCTTGCATTCCCACCAAAAGTGTAGGAGGGTTCCCCTTTCTCCACATCCCCGCCAACATCTGTCATTTCCTGACTTGTTAATTTTAGCCTTTCTTTATTTTTTAAAGATTTTATTTATCTGACAGTGAGAGACACAGCAAGAAAGGGAACACAAGTGGGGGGAGGTGGGTGGGAGGGGAGAAGCAGGCTTCCCGCAGAGCCAAGAGCTGACGCGGGGCTCGATCCTAAGATCCTGGGATCATGACCTGAGCTGAAGGCAGACGCCTAACAACTGAGCGACCCAGGCACCCCTAATTTTAGCCATTCTGACTGGTGTGAGGTGGTTTCTCATTGAGGTTTTGATTTGGATTTTCCTGATGCCAAGCGATGTTGAGCATTTTTTCATGTGTCTGTTGGCCATTTGGATGTTTTCTTTGGAAAAATGTCTGTTCATGTCTTCTACCCATTTCTTGATTGGATTATTTGTTCTTTGGGTGTTGAGTTTGATAAGTTCTTTATAGATTTTTGGATACTATCCCTTTATCTGATATGTCATTTGCAAATATCTTCTCCCATTCTGTCAGTTGTCTTTTGGTTTTGTTGACTGTTTCTTTTGCTGTGCAAAAGCTTTTTATCTTGATGAAATCCCAATAGTTCATTTTTGCCCTTGCTTCCCTTGCCTTTGGTGATGTTTCTAGGAAGAAGTTACTGTGGCTGAAGTCGAAGAGGTTGCTGCCTGTGTTCTCCTTTAGGATGTTGATGGATTCCTGTCCCACATTTAGGTCTTTCAACCATTTTGAGTCTATTTTTGTGTGTGGTATAAGGAAATGGTCCAGTTTCATTCTGCATGTGGCTGTCCAATTTTCCCAACACCATTTGTTGAAGGAACTGTCTTTTTTCCATTGGACATTCTTTTCTGCTTTGTCGAAGATTAGTTGACCATAGAGTTGAGGGTCCATTTCTGGGCTCTCTATTCCGTTCCATTGATCTATGTGTCTGTTCTTGTGCCAGTACCATACTGTCTTGTTGATGGCAGCTTTGTAATAGAGCTGGAAATCTGGAATTGTGATGCTGGCAGCTTTGCTTTTCTTTTTCAACATTCCTCTGGCTATTCGGGGTCTTTTCTGGTTCCATACCAATTTTAGCATTATTTGTTCCATTTCTTTGAAAAAAGTGGATGGTATTTTGATGGAGGTTGCATTGAATGTGTAGATTGCTCTAGGTAGCATTGACATCTTCACAATATTTGTTCTTCCAATCCATGAGCATGGAACATTTTTCCATTTCTTTGTGTCTTCCTCAATTTCTTTCATGAGGATTTTATAGTTTTCTGAGTACAGATCCTTTGCCTCTTTGGTTAGATTTATTCCTAGGTATCTTATGGTTTTTGGTGCAATTGTAAATGGGATCGACTCCTTAATTTCTCTCTCTTCTGTCTTGTTGTTGGTGTATAGGAATGCCACTGATTTCTGTGCATTGATTTTATATCCTGCCACTTTACTGAATTCCTGTATGAATTCTAGCAGTTTTGGGGTGGAGTCTTTTGGGTTTTCCACATAAAGTATCCTATCATCTGAAAACAGTGAGAGTTTGCTTCTTTGCCGATTTGGATGCCTTTGATTTCTTTTTGTTGTCTGACTGCTGTAGCTAGGACTTCTAATACTATGTTGAATAGCAGTGGTGATAGTGGACATTCCTGCCGCGTTCCTGACCTTAGGGGGAAAGCTCTCAGTTATTCCCCATTGAGAATGATATTCCCTGTGGGTTTTTCATAGATGGCTTTTATGATATTGAGGTTTGTTCCCTCTATCCCTATACTCAGAAGAGTTTTAATCAAGAAAGGATGCTGTAGTTTGTCAAATGCTTTTTCTGCATCTATTCAGAGGATCATATGGTTCTTGTTCTTTCTTTTATAAATGTATTATAATCACACTGATTGATTTGCAGATGTCAAAAAAAACCTTGCAGCCCAGGAATAAATCCCACTTGGTCGTGGTGAATAATCCTTTTAATGTACTGTTGGATCCTATTGGCTAGTATTTTGGTGAGAGCTTTTGCATCCATGTTCATCAGGGATATTGGTCTATAATTCTCCTTTTTGATGGGGTCTTTGTCTGGTTTGGGGATCAAAGTAATGTTGGCCTCATAAAATGAGTTTGGAAGTTTTCCTTCCATTTCTAGTTTTGGGAACAGTTTCAGAAGAATAGGTATTAATTCTTCTTTAAATGTTTGGTAGAATTCCCCTGGGAAGCCATCTGGCCCTGGGCTCTTGTTTGTTGGGAGATTTTTGATGACTGCTTCAATTTCCTTACTGGTTATGTGTCTGTTCAGGTTTTCTCTTTCTTCCTGGTTCAGTTTTGGTAGTTGGTGCATCTCTCAGAATGCATCCATTTCTTCCAGATTGTCTAATTTGCTGGCATATAGTTGCTCATAATATGTTCTTATAGTTGTTTGTATTTCTTTGGTGTTGGTTGTGATCTCTCTTTCATTCATGATTTTGTTGATTTGGGTCATTTCTCTTTTCTTTTTGATATGTCTGGCCAGGGGTTTATCAATCTTGTTAATTCTTTCAAAGAACCAGCTCCTAGTTTTGTTGATCTGTTCTACTGTTCTTTTGGTTTCTATTTCATTGATTTCTGTTCTGATCTTTATTATTTCTCTTCTCCTGCTGGCTTTAGGCTTTATTTGCTGTTCATTCTCTGGCTCCTTTAGGTGTAGGGTTAGGTTGTGTACTTGAGACCTTTGTTGTTTCTTGCAAAAGGCTTGTATTGCTATGTACCTTCCTCTTAGTTTTGCCTTTGCTGTGTCCCAAAGATTTTCCACAGTTGTGTTTTCATTTTCATTGGTTTCCATGAATTTTTTTAATTCTTCTTTAATTTCCTGGTTGACCCATTCATTCTTTAGTAGAATGCTCTTTAGGCTCCATGTATTTGAGTTCTTTCCGACTTTCCTCTTGTGATTGAGTTCTAGTTTCAAAGCACTGTGGTCTGAAAATATGCAGGGGATGATCCCAATCTTTTGATACCGGTTGAGACCTGTTTTGTGACCTAGGATGTGATCTATTCTGGAGAATGTTCCATGGGCACTAGAGAAGAATGTGTATTCTGTTGTTTGGGGTTGGAATGTTCTGAATATGTCTGTGAAGTCCATTTGGTCCAGTGTGTCATTTAAAGCCTTTATTTCCTTGTTGAACTTTTGCTTAAATGATCTGTCCATTTCAGTCAGGGGGTTGTTAAGGTCCCCCACTATTATTGTATTGTTGTCAATGTGTTTCTTTGCTTTTGTTATTAATTGCCTTATATAATTGGCTGCTCCCATGTTAGGGGCATAGATATTTACAATTGTTAGATCTTTTTTTTGGATAGGTGCTTTAAGTAGGATATAGTGTTCTTCCTCATCTCTTATTACAATCTTTGGTTTAAAATCTAATTTGTCTGATATAAGGATTGCCACCCCAGCTTTCTTTTGGTGTCCATTAGCATGGTAAATGGTTTTCTACCCCCTCACTTTCAATGTGGGGGTGTCTTTGGGTCTAAAATGAGTCTCTTGCAGACAGCATATCGATGGGTCTTGTTTTTTATCCAATCTGATAGCCTGTGTCTTTTGATTGGGGCATTTAGCCCATTTACATTCAGGATAACTACTGAAAGATATGAATTTAGTGCCTTTGTATTGCCTATAAGGTGACTGTTACTGTATATTGTCTGAGTTCCTTTCTGATCTATGCTGCTTTTAGTCTCTCTCTTTGCTTAGAAGACCCCTTTCAATATTTCTTGTAGGGCTGGTTTCGTGTTTGCAAATTCCTTTAGTTTTTGTTTGTCCTGGAAGCTTTTTATCTCTCCTTCTATTTTCAATGACAACCTAGTTGAATATAGTATTCTTGGCTGCATATTTTTCTCATTTAGTGCTCTGAATACATCATGCCAGTCCTTTCTGGTCTGCCAGGTCTCTGTAGATAGGTCTGCTGCCAATCTTATGTTTCTACCATTGTAGGTTACATAGCTCTTCTCCCAAGCTGCTTTCAGGATTTTCTCTTTGTCTCTGAGGCTCGTACGTTTTACTATTAGATGTCGGGGTGTTGACCTATTTTTATTGATTTTGAGAGGGGTTCTCTGCCTCCTGGATTTTGATGCCTTTTTCCTTTCCCACATTAATGAAGTTCTCTGTTATAATTTGCTCCAATATACTTTCTGCCCCTCTCTCTCTTTCTTCTTCTTCTAGGATCCCAATTATTCTAATGTTGTTTCATCTTATGCTATCGCTTATCTCTCGAATTCTGCCCTTGTGATCCAGTAGCTGTTTATCTCTCTTTTTCTCAGCTTCTTTATTTTCCATCATTTGGTCTTCTATGTCGCTGATTCTCTCTTCTACCTCATTTATCCTAGCAGTTAGTGCCCCCATTTTTTATTGCACCTCATTAATAGCCTGTTTGATTTTGACTTGTTTAGATTTTAGTTATTTTATTTCTCCAGAAAGGGTTTCTCTAATAACTTCCATGCTTTTTTTTTTTTTTTAAAGATTTATTTATTATTTATTTTGAGAGAGTGAGAATGAGAGAGAGTACATGAGAGTGGGGAGGGTCAGAGGGAGAAGCAGACTCCCTGCTGAGCAGGGAGCCCGATGCGGGACTCGATCCCGGGACTCCAGGATCCTGACCTGAGCCGAAGGCAGTCGCTTAACCAACTGAGCCACCCAGGCGCCCACTTCCATGCTTTTTTCAAGCCCAGCTAGTATCTTTAAAATCATGATTCTGAATTCTAGGTCCAACATCATACTAATGTCTGGATTGAATAGGTCCCTTGCAGACGGTACTACCTCTTGTTCTTTTTGTTGAGGTGATTTTTTCCATCTTGTCATTTTGTCCAGAGGAGAATAGATGAATGAGAGAACAAAATGCTAACAGGGTAACAACGTTCCCAGAAAATATACTCTAAACAAATCAGAAAAGACCTGAAACCAGGGGGAAAGAAAGGGAAAGACTGAAAAAAGAAAGAGAAAAAAAAAAGAAAAAGAAAAAGATAAAAACAAACAAAACAAAACAAAACAGAATATGATCAAATATGATCAGGCTGGTGCATAGATCAGTGCCACACACTAGATTTTGGGCGTATTTTGGTCTGTTAGAAGAAAGTGCCTCCCAAAATTTTAAAGAAAGACTTATATATGTACAAAATAAGGGTTGATATGATGAAGGGATGGAATATGACTGTAAAGATGAAAATTATAAAAAAATTTATAAAAGGAATTGATAAGAAGTTGTTTGAAAAAAGAAAGAAGATTTAAAAAAAAGTAAAAAAAAAAACGGGGGAGAGAATGTGATCACTCAGGAGACTAGAACAAAGCCATACACTAGAGATTTAGGGTATATTTTGATCTGTTAGAAGAAACTGTATCTCAAAATTTTAAAGAGAGAACTATATATATATATCTATATAGATATATATATTTGCCAAAAATAAGGGTAACTACTATGAAGGGATAGAATATGACTCTAAAAATGAAAAATAAAAATGTTTTTTTTAAAAAAGGGATTGATAAGATGTTGGTTGAAAAAGGGAAAAAGAAAAGTTCAAAAAAAAAAGACAGTTAAAAAAATTAACTTTGAAAGACTAAAGAATCATAGTAAAAAAGCCATGAATTCTATGTGCAGTATTCCCCTAGCACTGGAGTTCTGCCGTTCTCATTGGTCGGTAAACTTGGTCTTGGTTGGCTGTTCTTGCTGATCTTCTGGGGGAGGGTCATTTGCCGTGGTTCCCAAATGTCTTTGCTGGAGGCAGAATTGCCCTGCCCTTGTCGGTCCAGGCCAAGCAATCTGCTCGGGTTTGCTCTTGGGATCTTTTGTTCCCTGCAAGCTTTCAGTACAGTTTTGGAGGACGAGAGTGAAAATAGCAGCCTCCCAATCTCTGCCCCGGAGGAGCCGAGAATCCGGGGCCCCACTCCTCAGTGTGCCCCCAGAGAAAAGCAGTCAATCACTCCCGTCTCCCTGGTCTCTGACCACACTCTGCGCTCACCTGGCCTGTGACCAAGCGCCTCTATCTCTGGCACCCAACTTGGTGTGGAGTCTCCAAACTCAGCAGATGCCCATGGTGCGCTCCCGCGCTGCTCCTCCCAGGGAAGGAAGGGGAGTCTCCCTGGATCTGCTGCTTGTTGGGTTCCTGCTGGAGGAGCAGTGGCCCGACTGTGTCACCGATCACAGTTTATGGCAACCCCGAGCTGAAAGCCCACACCTCCGCTCTGTCTCTGAAGCCGGCTTCCCCGCTCCCGGTACCTGGGAGCTCTGTCGCACTCAGGCACTCCCGGTCTTTCTGTGACCCCTAGGGTCCTGAGACCACACTGTCCCCCGGGGCTTCCCCCCCCCCCCCCCCCCGCTTAGCCACTGGAGTGACGTCCCTCAGCGGAGCCGACTTCTAAAAGTTCCGATTTTGTGCTCTGCTGCTCTATCACTTGCCAAAAGCGGCCAACGGAGGCCCCTTCCCCTGCTGTCTATCCTCCCGAATCTCACCTCGGATTCATCTCTCTGTACGTCCTACCTTCCAGAAAGTGGTCGCTTTTCTGTTCAGAGAGTTGTTGCTATTCTTTTCTTCGATCTCCTGTTGAGTTCATAGGTGTTCAGAATGGTTTGATTCCTATCCAGCTGAATTCAAAATAACTATAGTTTTATGTAACAGTATTTTTAAATGTTTTTGTACTCTCCACAAAATCATACAATAAAATCATCTTCTATTTCTTTCAAATACCAAAAATTATACATATATACTGAACTATTTTCAGTGTATAAGTATATACTATAGGAAAGGATATATGCCATGAAAGTTTTAGGGTTTCCATACAGTTTTTACCAAGATAGAAGAATGTGGATATACAGAATCTCTCTAAATTGAAAAGATTAAAAAAATCTGTGTGGCTTAAGTGGCCCAGACTCTCAGAACTCAGATATGGATGAATTAATCATCAATGACTAATATATATTTTGTATAGTTTGAATTTTATTAATTTGCATAATGAAGGGAACTTCAGCCTGTTGTAATCCATGGGAAATCAATCATCTCATGTACAGTGTTCACTTCCCAGCTTTGGAACTATAGTGCCTGGAAATGATAAAGTAATTCCCAGAATTTCAGTGTTAATTACAGTGTAGTACATCATTGGGGCCCTCGTTTAGGAAAAAAAAAATCTTTCAGAGATCTGCATTACATTGCCGACCACTTCATATACAGTAATTGTAGAAGAAACACATTACTTTTTCTAATTGTGAGTTTAAGTGTTTTCCTACTAGCATATCAAAGATATTTATCTCATGCTTTTTGTAAACATGTTTTGGGGAAAAAAAAAAGTCACTAACCCCAATAAATACCTTAAAATTGTTTTGGATCCCAGGGTAGTGTAGTGGATATTGTGAAATTGTCCTGATTGCCTCTTCGAGGCCTTCAAGCCACCCATTTCCCCAGCTTCTGAGAATAGCCAGATGGAAACAATTCACAGCTCTACCGCTGTTCTGGGAACTGCCCTTAACCACAGGAACTGTGCAGCTGAACATGATGCCCTTGCTAGAATGTGGCCTGAGGCCAATCGCTAGCCATTGGAGAGGAGGGGATCTAAGAGTCTAATACCCTTACCTCAATTTGGACAATGTCAAAGGCCCACCGAACCCCAGAGCTCCTTCTAGAACTACCTGAAACCTCTATTCATACCCTGTTGTTAGTCAGCTTCTCCCTCTGCCTAATCATGAATTTCTCAGTTTTTTTTTACTAATGCATATCTCAAAAGCACTCCAGAACAAACCTTCTGCCTGAAGCCCCCCATTTCACAATTTGTTCCGGAAAACCCATATAACACACATATGCCTGGAGTGGTGTTAGGAAGCAGACTCTAGAATGCAGATTTGGAGCTGGATCTCTTGCCAATGTATTGGATATTCAAATTAGCATATGATTGCTTTGTCTGCCACTGGCATGTCCTCTCAAGTAATCCTCAAAGTTTCCTTGTAAAACATCATTTTAAAATTAAGGTTTATGAATATTTCATATCAGTTATTCAGTCTTCTGAATAGCAGAATCCAAATGAGTCTTTCATTCTGCTTGTATATAAATTCTATTCTTTGTTGTCAGATTCAATAATTTATATTTCCAGCCATTCTAAAACAGGAAATACCAACATAAAAATAAATCCTTTGAAAGAGTCACCTTGTTGTCCCATTTCAACCATTATTTACATATAGAAAATATTTATTATTACTAACACAACAATAAAAGTAATAGGAGCTACCATTTATCTTTGAATCTCATTAGGAGCTTTACATCAATCCTCTTAATTTTTAACCCTAAAATTGTTAACAGATTAAAAAACACTGATTTGTGGAACGGTTAATTAAATGACAAATGCCATAGAGATAATAAATGTCACAAGGCAATATCAACTGCCCCCCCAAAAAAAGATAATAGCAAACCCAGATTAGAAAGATTCCAAAACCCAAGGTCGTCCCATATGCTACATAGCTTCTTAGAGTGTAAAGAAACTAATAGTCTAGGACCCATTTATGGAATCATTTATATCAGAAGAAAGATCACATATAGCTAACAGATAAAGAACAGGAGAAGGAGGAAGAAGACAGGAAGACATTAAAGCTCAGCCCATTACTCTAGTCCCCAGGGAACTCAGTGCTACCCCTTTCCCATCTAAGCCTAGAAAAAAGGCTAATGTTCATGAAAGACATTCTCAAGGATCCAAGGAAATTCCCTGGGACACAAAGTGGGATGGGATACAAAGCAATGGAGTTTTTTGTCTAGACATAAACAGATGAAAATAAATTGAGGCATAATCTTTTTTTCAGAATCTCTCTCTTTTTCTTTTCGTGCTCCCCCACCCCCTTTCTTCTAGAATACTGGTGAAGTAAGATAGGAAAAAAAAAAAAAAAGCACAGGAGCTTTCTCTATCTAGGTAGATTTTTGTTCCTATTATTTATTGCTCCATCATAAACTGCACTGTTAAAATGTGGCTTCAAAGAAAAATAATTTATCTTGTTCATAAAACTGTATTTTGGGCTGTGTGAAGGCTTATCTATACGTCAAGCAGGTCAGCCAGGGAAGGTCAACTGGGGCTGAAAGTTCAGCTTCCAAAATGACTCACACATATGGTTATGGAGGTTGTTACCTGGTATCTGAGCCATGCCTGTCCTTCAGGACTCTCAGTTCCTCTCTAGATAGGAGCCTCTACAAAACTTCTTGTGCTGAGTCCTAAAAGCTAGTGTTCCAAGAGACGGAAAATGAAAGGCCTGTTTAGGACATGGAACCAGAAATTGACAAAGCATAACACCGACCCTGTACCATGGGTCACAGCAATCACAGAGACTTTCAATATTTAAGAAGAGACAGACCAAATTTATTGATGCGGGGGTATAGCTCAGTGGTAGAGCATTTGACAGCAAATTTATTGATGTGAGGAGGGTCAAAAATTTATAACTATCAATAGTCCACAATACCCTTAGAGTGACCTTGGCATCGACTACAAAATCCAGGCAGCAGATATATGCGGAGCTATTCTCCTGGAGACGCTGGGGCACTGAAGCATGAGAGGGTGAGTAGGAAGATAGCACCCACCCTCTGAGGTCTCTAGAAAGGATTACAGTCAAGTGCTAGATGTATTTTTAATAAGAAACCTCCCCACAGGCCACAGTCTTCATGATTAGCTAATAGGCCTCTTACATGGAAAGACTAAGCTCCTGAAGCTATTGTCTCTTGTTGTGCTCTGGGGATGGTAACTGTTTAACAGCTTTTTTTCACTAGTTACTGTCCTTTGGGACCACAAGCATAAGCCCCATTGGCCAGCAGAGCCAAACAATGTTGAGGTGTCCCCTGGCAGTAGTCACTAAGTCAGAGTGTCAGATAGGGTAATGAACTCCCGTCTGGGTGACACTGGTTATTATCGCCCCATGTGAACAAGAACACATGCTCCCTGGTCTCCAGAGCCAGGTGATCAGGAGGCATCCCCTGGGTGCAGCTTTAAGAATCAGGGCACTGGATGTGTGTAAAGGCTTCCTTCCAGGAGGTACTGACACTTTGGAGCACAGCAAAGGGGAAATGTAAAGATGGCAGCCACCACTGTGTGTCCATGGAGAGTGCTGCCGCAGGCTCTTAGATGTGTGTGTAGAAATGGATGCCTGCCCTTCAGGCTGAGGTTTTATTATAAGCAGGTGAGCCTACTTCCTTTTAAGTTTGGGTGCAATTGGCTGCCTCTGAATTGGGCCCTGGGCTATGTGAATTGGAGAGCATGAGTCCTTTAAGAGGTGTTTTTCAGATTGCTGCTGTCTTGTAAATCTCCAGACCCAGCCCTGTTGGGAGCCCTCCACGGGGGCCTTAGCAGGGGTGGGGTTTGTGGCAAGATTGTGTGCCACCTTCTCCTATCTGCTTTGATGTGGTTTTCTCCTCCTTTGCCAGATGTGTAGTCACCATTCAGCAGGCTTTAGGATTTTAGGAGCAAATTGTTCCATCTGTCACTGTAGACCCCATGTGTCCATGGGAGGAGGTGAGTTCAGGATCTGCCTAGGCTGTAATCTTAAAATTAAACTTTTCCATTAATAGCTTCCTGGATCATGTATTTCCTGGCGTGCCATAGGCCTTCTGCTTCTGACTGTTATGCATGTGGTCCCTTCATCATCTGCCTGACCCTTGACTGCATCTAAGTTTGCCATCCCTGTTCTTGTGCTATTTTGGCCAAATTCTAACTAGTCATAAAAGGAAACTGATATGTTCTCTGTGCATATAATCCTTGGAAACTCGTGTCCATAGTAGGTTCCAAGATTCAGAGATCTTGTTCCTGGCAATCTCCTTCCCTGAGGACAGTCAATAATCCTCATATACGAGGCTGACTTGGGAATCTCATCCGTTAAGAGACTTCTATAGCCAAATATGTAATCCCAATAATAAATATATAGCAAATAATGAAAATGGTTTCCAACCAGGATTCACCAGTTTGGGTCTCAATGTATATACATTTTCTAAATGAATCCAGATACCCACCAGTAATTATTCTAATAAAATCAAGATTTTCAAGGTAAGTGTGGGCTTCAAATCATCTAATTGATTGTTTCATTTTATAGATGATAAACTTGAAGTCCAAGGAAATTAAGTGAATTATCTAATCACATATTTATGGTAAAGGCAGGACTGGAAGTTAAGGAGCTTATTAACATTATGGGTTTATTAGAATATAGTTTAATATTCCACGATACCAACACTGAAACAACAAAATAACTTATGTGCCAATATCCTTCTAGCTCTTAGTACATAGTTTGGGCAATCCATTCCTCTTTATATAGAGACATATTTAGAACTAGTGCAACTTTATTTGATATAACATTTAGTAGCCCTTTTTATAACTTGTTATTCCAAAAAGAGAGTATAAATTTGTTTGAGAATACTGGCATTTCCCAGAACTAAAGTAAATCTGAAAAGCGAGTGTGTGTACACATTCTCTCCATTTTAGTATTCTCACATTTCCATGAAGTCTGGAAAGTAGCTTTATGGAATTCATCTATTTTCTAATAACTTTAGTTGAGACCAGAAATAAGCAAATTGTATCTCCTTTTTATGAGTAGCAATAGGATGTCATGTACAGACTTTTAAAATCACAGAAAGTTATGTTAAAACATCATTGTCTCTGGCTACTTTACTTCTCTGCTTCTCTGGTTTCTCACCGAACATGGTTGTTTGGGAATTAGAGGTAATATATCCAAGTCAGCTGTAACATCAAAGAACCTTAAATGGTATATGTATGAACTTTCTATTATTGGTCCTCAGAAACTTTAAGTTTACTTAAGCAGATTGTGTAACTATTTTAAGATGTTAATATAGAAATATATACCAACGTTAAGACACATTAATAAATGGAAATACAGGTACTTGAACAGCCACATTATTTAGGAAGAGCCAGTCCTGCATGCAGGAACAATATCTTTTACTTAGATGATGACCTATGAGGAACAGATAATGGTAGTTATTAAATTGTAATGGCTTTAGAAATCACTGGAATTTGTATCACTCAGTGAGGAGGTCTTTCTCAAAGACACCAGTTCTGACTGATTATTAATCCCTGAGCTAATACATCAGTAGCATGAAGTTCATTAACCCGTCAGGACTTTTTAGCCTTATAACACTGACATTAAGTCTCATAATTATCATTGTTATTTGAAAGTATCAGGGAAAATCAAGTTCCTGATGATTCTGGAGTCAATTTTTCATTTTCTTTATTTTTAATAAGGAAGATTAGTAATTTTAGTTATGCATCTAATTTTAAGGGAATCTTTAGGTCTTTTGAGTTGATTAGAGCTGGCTCTATGAAGTGGCAATCAACGAATTATATTTAAAAATTGCTATAACTTATATTTTTATTTCTTTTAGAGATTTTATTTATTTATTTGGGGGAGAGAGAGAGAGACCACGAATGAGGAGGAGAGGGAGAAGCAGGTTTCCCACTGAACAGGGAGCCCGATGAGCAGCTCGATCCCAGGACCCTGAGATCATGACCTGAGCCGAAGGCAGACACTTAAAGGACTGAGCTACCCAGGTGCCCTATGACTTATATTTTTAAGTGAAGAATCTTTAAGTAAAAATAACTAACAAGTGAAATCTCCTATTATATGCATAGTAGACTCAAGGTGACCAAGAATGATCTTTGGAGATACTAAAACATTATTTTAATAAAATAGGAAATCTACTTACCTCTTTAGTAAGTAGATTAAGATATAAATTCAACTTATTAAATGACAAGATAGAGAATAAGTATAAAGGCAATAAACTTAATGAATATTGATTTAAAAATTTACTTTTTCTTCGTGTTTCTTTTCTTTTTTTCCTTTGTGTTTCCTTTTAAATAAGAATAATGATTAATGCAACATTTTCAACTCTCAAAGCACTTATGTCAACAGTTCCTCATACTTACATGTTTTCTGCTAAACCAAAGAATTTGGGAGTGGAATTAAAGATATTTAAGGCATAATACTTTACTTTTAAATGTAAAAAGGACACATGTTGGCAATATATATATATATTTTTTTTTCCTAACTGCAATATATATATTCCTAACTACTAAATTCTAAAAAAAACTTGGTACCTGAGTTTAAATCCTAGCTATGCCAGGTACTGTCTGCATAAATTTGTGCTAATCTATCCTTACCGTGACTCAGTAGTCAATGTCTATCAAGTAGGAATAATAATAATCTTACCCCTACTGATGATAACAATGTTTGGCACCTACCATTTTAAAGATTAGCTATATATCTCAACAGGTTTTTCTAGGCAAATGTTCCTGTTTTTACAAGTGAGGTCTTTCTCTTCATTCGCCTCTATGATTTGCTACCCTGGTGTATAGGGCCAGAGTTTATGTGAGCTTTGAGGACCTATTCTACCTAAACAAGAGAAGGCTACTTTTTCCTTTGCAACTTATTCTTGCAAGGCTTTAAAAGCAGAGGGACTCCTTTTATAGCAGGAATAGAATCCACTACAAATCACTCCAAATATGGAAAGTCTGAGAGATCATATATCTTAAAGGAAGGCTATATTTGAATCATGAGTTCAGCAGAAAGGGGGATAAGAAGAGACGTAGAAGAGGGAGACAGAGAGAGAGAGAGGAAAAAGTAGATTTAAAAAAAATGTTTAGAAACCTTAGTATTTACAGTGCTTTCTTTTCTTCAAGTAAACAGTTCATCCAGAATGTTTCATGATCAATTTATTCTAAGAGTTTTGGTTACTGGGCTTTTACGTCATGAAAACAGCAGAAAGGAACCTCGAATATTATACAGATATAGTGCCCCTAAGGAGCTATGAATGGCATGCAAATCACTAAACCAGCCATTTGTTTGTTTGTTTCAATTCCTAGTAAGGCAAGACCTTAGGAATGGCAGAATAGGCCTATACAAGATGCACGCCCTGGGAAGAGAGTGTCACAAAACTCGTCTTTGGGTCCATCTAAAGGATCTCTGCCCCATTCTCATGCAGTTTGACATCTGGACACCCGGTCCAAAACATCCTTTTCTTTCCGCTTTGTCTTCAGTACTATGTCAATTTTGAGTTTTCCTCCAAATACTGATTTTTGATTTGACTCTATTAATATATTCATTGGCTTGGCCTTCTGGCAATTTTCTTTTCCTTTTTCTGACCATGATCGCAACAGAACTGTGCTCTAAAGTTGACTTTGACAACTTGGCATAGTGCGTTCCCTCTAAGTTTACCGCTGTTTTCTGTTATGGATCTTCAGGGGGAGATATTTCAATGGGTTTCAATGACACCTTTATTCTAGGGGAATACCAACCTGAGCAAGCTGGTCTAATGACTAGTGAGCGAATTCCTTTCCCAAAGCCTTCATGAGCGCACTGGGGAAACATATACCCTTGTTAGTGGTGGTCGTTCCACAGTATCAGGAGTTATACAGAGTGAAGCAATCTGTGATGCCTATAGTAAAAGAGCAATGTCATGGATTAAAAATGTTTTGTTTAATAACAAAGGATGAATCAGACATTTCTGACCCAACTACCACGTGGAACTTCACCTGAATCTTGAAACTTCATACCAGCACCAAGCACTGTGCCTTCTCTCAGCCCTACCACGTGTCTCAGTCTCTACACCTTCCTGAGCCCTGTCCCATCCTCACGACCCATGTCATTCTAGGGCAGTATGACCAGTCACTGGTACTAAGGACGTAAAGTGTAGTGATTTCCTCTGCAGTTGCATCAAGATGTCCAGAAACAAAAGCAGTGGTGTCACAGTGGCTATATCAAACTGCTAAGTAGCTGTTCCAAATCACTCACCCGATTGTGCAGTAAGATCATTTCCCTGTTTATCACTAACAAGAAAACTAACTCCCTTCTGGACTAGACAAAGGAAATACCTGCTCAGTTTTCTTTTCATTTAGTTGTTTTTTTTTTTTAATTCCAACAAAGTGTATATTCTTTTTCCCAGTTATTGTGACCATCGATCTCAGACTTTAAAAATCTAGTTTCAACGCAGTTTATATCATGGAAAATTAAATTGATGGGTCAAATTAATATTTTTAATCTTTTAGACAAAAATTCTTGTCTAAATTACACAGATAATAGAGTAAAATTAACTCTCAAACAGAATTCCCTGTGGACAAACTCCTGAAACCTTCAGAACTGGGTTGAGATCATGCAGTTATTTCAGAAAATGGAAAAACTCCATTATTAAGGAATACCCTGCCTGTTTTTTGGTGGGTGACAGAGGAACTAATGATCTTTTCTGAAGTGAATCATCGCCACAAAACTTGCTTTCTGCCAACCAACCTTCAGTTGCTTTCTCCGACAAACTTTTTATTATGCTTGTAATTTTTTGCTGTTGTTGTTTCTTGTCTGTTCAAGTGTTAGGCCTAAAAGCAACAATTTTTCCTATTCCTTTGCCTCTACTTGACCTTTCCCTTTACCTGTGGAGCAATTGGAGTCTAAAGAGTAATATATGAAATACCGCATTGAATATTAGCAACACTTTTCATTCATCACCTATAAAATAGACAGTGAAGGAAAATGTCTAACTGACAGCTGACAAAGCTTTTCTTGTCTTCACTCCCATGGCACAATTCTAACAGTTGCAGTTTTCCCAGATGTATATGGATGCTGACTGTGCTAGTTGACATGCTGTTCTTAGCAAAATGCAATGTGTTCAATCAAGCTGGTAGAGCCAGAGTCCATAAATTTATCATGCAAATGTTAGTGGGGAGAAAGCCTTCTCAAACGATGCTGATGCACAGGAAGCCAGGTCTGGCTCCTGTTTCCAACCCTACTGATTCAGTGCTATTGTTTCCCCTGACTGTGGCCAAGTTTCTCACCACTGCTCAAAACACTGGTAAAATTTACTTAAAATGCAGGATTATCATAAAAGGCTCTCCATTTATGAAATGAGCATGCATCCACACAGGTTTTTCAGACACATCACATATGCTGCTACATCAATAGAAAATGTACCAGGACTATTCTTCCTGCCTTCATTATAACAGAGGGAAAGAGGTGAAATATATATAAGGATGGAGAACACTAAACCATAATAGGAAAAAACTTGAATTTGTTAATAAAGTTTATCTACTAATAAACAATGACTATACTGTCTTCCAAAATACAGATCTAATGTTACATTGTTTATTTGCCAAAATTCACATTAGTAAATATCAAATTTATAGAATATAGTCTCTCAAATTTTGTATCTAAACTGCCCTAAAGATTCTAAGAAAAATGATCACCGGAATCCCAATTTGTCTGAAATTAAATAAAAATAAATTTAAAATATATAGTGAGCATTGTATGTATCATAGCAATATTTCTTAAATACCTTTAGAAACATTTTGATATTTTAAACCAGTGAGAATTAGAGAAATAATTGATTTTAGTAGCTTTTGTTAACATTGATATCTTGCATCTGTCATGTGTCATTAGGAACTAACCTTTTAAATATATTTCCATGTGTCTGGTGTTACAGCATCTCAAATGTTTTCTTTTAATTCTTCACCGGAACCCCTTGATATAAGTAATTTTATTCCCAATTTTTCTCAGTTGTTTTTCTGATTTTTACCTCCATCATTTCCATTCTGCTCTTGGGATTATCCACTAAGTTTTGTTTTGTTTTCCCTTAACCATGTGACATAATTCTATTCCTGTTATTTGTCCTATAGTATTTAAAATGTGGGTTCATACAGAACCTGTCCTTAAATCTTTATAGTGACTCTATTCACAATCACCAAAAACTGGAAAGGACCCACATATCCTTCAATAAGTGATACATAAACAATCTCTGGTACCTCCATCGAATTATTATTCAATAAAAAAGAATAAACTATTGATACATACAACAACTTGATCTTCAAGACACTATACGGAGTGAAAGAAGCCTGTCTTAAAAGGTTATATATTTTATGACATTTACGTATTTATATGACATTCTGTAAATTATACCCATCAGTCTTTGCCTGGGTCTGTGGATAAAGGACATGGTGATTTGGGATAGCACAAGGAAGGTTTTTTGGGATGATGGAACTGTTTTGTATTCTTATTGTTCTAGTTGGTTACACAAATTTCTATATGTGTTACAATTCATAGAAATGCATGCCAAGGGCCACCTGGGTGGCTCAGTAGTTAAGCATCTGCCTTCGGTTCAGGTCATGATCCCAGGGTCCTGGGATCGAGCCCCTCATTGGGCTCCCTGCTCAGCAGGAAGCCTGCTTCTCCCTCTCCCACTCCCCTTGCTTGTGTTCCCTCTCTCGCTGTCTCTCTCTCTGTCAAATAAATAAATAAAATCTTAAAAAAAAAAGAAATGCATGCCAAATCATTAATTTTAAAATATGATAAAAAAAAAACTTGAAGACACAACAATGCAAGATAACTTTCACAGAGGCTCATGGGGAATTTTCTTCCCCTGGAAATGAGAAGAATTTTGTGAAAATTTTAATAATCCTTAAATATTTGAAAGACTATCTTATGGCTTACACAAAATTTTCAAAATTAAGAACATTGAAGTTATTTAAAACCATTACTTGTTTATATAATCCCCCTTATTTCACCTTGATAGCACATACTCTTATTATCCCATTCTTTTTCAGCTCTGATTTTGTTAATTTAAAACCCAACCTTCTAGGCCAACTACTACAATCAATACTCCACTAATTTTAGATTATTAAAAGTATCCTTACTATTGTTGGCCATTTTGGGAGGTCACAAAGTTGAGGAAGAGAAGTAGCTGGATTCCTTTTTTTTCCCTCTAGTATTATAAGTCTCTTTCTGAGTTTATTTAAGTGAGTGAGAGCTGCCAAGATCTTTCAGTTTAGAAATTGGAGATACTTAATGCTTGAGCACATGGCTCAACAACATTAACATTTTAAACTTGGCATAAGCCTCAGCCTCAGAGAAAAACAGCTGCTTTGCTAAGCACTGGTGGGGGGGTGGCGCAGGGGGAATGATCATTAAAAAGTTTAAAATAAGTGGAAAATGCTATTCTGCCCTATCATTAGAAAGTTCTGTGAAATGTTAGCAGTTGAGGAAAACCTTACCCCCACCTTATTAGATAATATAGTGAATGTGATATGTGAACAGGGGAAAAGAAGCACAGTTGTTGACCATTGTATTAAAACAGAAGTTTATAGGGCTGCCTGTGTGGTACAGTCAGTTAAGCGTTGGACTCGGTTTCAGCTACAGTCGTGATCTCAGGGTGGTGATCTCAGGGTGGTGAGATTGAGCCCCTCATGGGCCTCCCTGCTCAGTGCAGTCTGCTTAGGACTGTCTCTCCTTCTCTCTCTGCTCCTCCCTCCTGCATGCACGCCCATGAGCTCTCTCTCTCTCTCTCTCTCTCTCTCTCAAATAAATCTTTAAAAAAAACAACAGAAATTTATAATGCAAACCTGATAATTCTTTGGAGTTATTTAAGATTTGTTTCTGCACCTCAAGTTGAATATGTCAATACACTTTTGAGGGGTACTTAAAAAGAGACTTTTTAAGGTTGTTTTTTTTTTTTTTTTTTTTTTGACAGAGAGAGAGACAGAGGGAACAAAAGCGGGGGAGTAGGAGATGGAGAAGCAGGCTTCCCGTGGAGCAGGGAGCCTATTGGGTACTCGATCCCAGGACCCTGGGATCATGACTGGAGCCGAAGGCAGACGCTTAACCATCTGAGCCACCCAGGCACCCAAAAGAAGACTGTTTGATGTAGCTTCCTGTACACTGCCCTGGTGCCCTTATATTTAACTAGTTCATCTTAGGACATTTACTTTGAAGTATTTACCCAGTAAGTGATATTTCTTCATGTAGCTAGTAAACAAGCAAGAAAAAAGAATTATTATTCAGTAAAATAAGACTGGCATAAAATATAGTTTTTAAAGATTTATTTATTTGAGAGAGAGAGAGAGAGAGTGAGCAGGGTGAGGGGCAGAGGGAGAGGGAGACAGAATCTCAAGCAGACTCCTTGCTGAGCGTGGAGCCCAACATGGGGCTTGATCCCCGGACCTTGAGATCAAGACCTGAGCTGAAACCAAGAGTCAGACGCTTAACCCGACTGTACTACCCAAGAGCCGCAAGCCTGGCATAAAATACTGAGATGAAGAAAGATTACTTGTCCATTTCCCTTCTCTCTCTCTCAGACCTCTTCCTCTGCCTCCCTCCCTCCTTCAATCCCTTTCTTTTCTTTCCCCCCCCTTTTTTTTAAATTTTAACACAGAATGGCATAGAAATTCATTCCTATAATAATTGTATAAACAAAAAGTAAGGAAGAAAAAAAGGTTAAAATGAGTTAGAGGCATGAAGTCACAGTGAAATGGTATGCCATTTTCCTTGAACTCTTAAACATGGTAACCTCAAGTTGGTCTCAATAACCTTAACGATTTGGGCATAATTTTCTGTATGTATTTTACATATAGATACTTCTCTGTTATTTGCTTTCTTGAATTTTACCTATGATAAAACTTATGTTAGATGGAAATAAATATAGATTTTCATCACTGACTCAGTTCATTTTCTACTTTGGCTTTGAACATCTTACCCCACAGCCAGTTTTGTTTCATTTACATTCTTTTGAAAATGTCTAGTATTATTCAGATTCTTTACTTAAAACTCAGAGAAAAGAATGTCAATTCCTTCTCAGAAATCAGTGCAAATCCACCCACTCTCAGAAAGCATATGTGGCCTGTGAATACATCATCCAAAGTTTAATCACCAGCAATTTTTTTTAAATAGCATTTTTGCCATAGAAAAGAATAATCTTTGATCATATTTGTGTCTGAAATACCTGTTCAAAAAATGGATCACTGTGTTTAGAATCTTTTTTTCTTACTTTTCTGTTTAAGTACATTCTGGCAAATGATGAAAAAATAGTGTTTACCAAATAGATGAATAGTTAATATCCTCCAAGTTTATGCTATCATTAGTTTTGAACATTTATCAGTCTTAGACAATCACCTTTGTAAGGAAGGTTAATTCTGGTTTTTAAAAAGATTGATTTATTGGGGCGCCTGGGTGGCTCAGTTGGTTAAGCGACTGCCTTCGGCTCAGGTCATGATCCTGGAGTCCCAGGATCGAGTCCCGCATCAGGCTCCCTGCTCAGCAGGGAGTCTGCTTCTCCCTCTGACCCTCCCCCGTCTCATGCTCTTTCTCTCTATCTCATTCTCTCTCTCAAATAAATAAATAAAATCTTAAAAAAAAAGATTGATTTATTTATTTTAGAAAGAGAGAGAGAGTGGGGGCAACGAGGGGCAAGGGGAGAGGGAGAAACTCAAGCAGACACCACACTCAGTGTGGAGTCCCATGCAGGGCTCAATATCACAAAACTGAGATCACGACCTGAGCCAAAACCAAGAGTCAGATGCTTAACTGACTATGCCATGCAGGCGCCCCAGAAGGTCAATTCTATTCTTATGTTCACATCAAACAAGAGCATTTTAAGGCTTTGATATTGCATAGATATTATATACTTACATATACATATACACATATTAACAAAAAATAAATATCTTACTATAAAGACTGCAACTGAAAAGATAATCTTAAATATTGTTTTCTTTGGATGAAGATTGTGTCACAATAAAATAATTCTAATATTGTGCTTTTTAAGCTTTGCTTTTTCTTTAGGAATAAAAACAATTTCGGGGTAGTGTTCTTATTTTTTCACTGTGTTATGTTTGGAAAAATAAGTCAACTAAAGAGTAACTCTTCCTTTTATTCTCCTTTGTGTGTAATGGCAGCAGTAATTCAGTAATGCTGCCCTGGAAAGCTAATAAAATCTCATCCCTTTGTCTCCTCTGATCTCTGTCTTTTAGAATTATACTTTAAGGAAGAAAACAACATAAAGAGAATTTCCAAAAAGAGTCAGGTTTCTAGCATTTTTATTGAAAGGAAGCTCTTTTCACTGAGTATAAGTAGGTTTAACACATCCCATTATGTACCTTCTATATCTAATATTTTGCATAGAGAATGTCTCCCACTTTGTAATGATCATCTTATCCCCTGCTTCTTGTTTCCATATTAGTGAGAACACTGACCCATTAAGCTTTGCTTTATTCATTGAGAAATAAAATAGAATGCTAATGAAAATTTTCTGGCCAGAATATTGAGTTTCAGTTTTTTCTTTGCCATTCTCCAATTAAGAGAATTCTTTCATGATTTATTACTTTCTTAAGCTTATAAGGAGGTTCTTAGAGTTTTTGTTTTGTTTTATTTTATACAGTGGATAAAAAAATGGTCATAATCTATAGTACTTCATAGATTCCATCATTTTATATTGTAACTATTCATAATTAATGAGTAAGTAGAAATTGCTTACAATCATAAGGTAACACAATAGAATAGGATCAGACTAAGTACAATTCATTCAGTCATCATTTTGCGGAAGGGTTTGAAGCTTAATAAGCTGGGGTGTACAGGCTGATCTAATGAGAATGACACTTAAGAAAGACCTAATTACCTCAAAATGATTTCATTGGGACATAGGAACCACTGATCTTGTTAGAACTTTTGACATTAATATGGAAAGAAAATAATCATAATAATTACTATTATATTATACATAGTATAACACATACTATATATACATAATAATCATAATAATTACTATTATTATACACACATGAGCTATTATATATGTATAGTGTGTATATATATACTTTATATATAGTAGAATATATAGTAGTGTATATACTGCATATATACTATATATACTACTAAGTAGATAGCTCTCTCTATATACTATATCTCTCTCTATATATATACTATATATCTAGAAATAGATCTATAGTTATATACATAGTATGTATTTCTCTCTCTATATATAAGTGACTCCTCAAGACATTTCCTTAAGATGCTTCATATCCCCTCTATGAGATAAGCTTTTTTTCCTGTTTTACAAAACAAACTGAAGTGGCTTTAATTTGTAAAAACACAAACTTGCACTTCAGTAACTGATGATGTTTCCAATATTTCAAGGTCATCTTTGCAGTTATGGAGCTTGTGGTAGAATAGATGCTATGGTATGACACAAAATCTTGACCTTGGAATTTGCTTTAAATATGAGAAAATATTACAGGATGAGCTCAGATGTATTCATTAATTTAGAAGATTGCATTCTGATAAACATCTTATATTGTATGCTATGGTATACAATGGATAAAATAGTAAAATGTAGTTTACTGAATTTATTTAACAAGATATTCTATAATTTTGGCAATCGTCTAATACAATGCAGTTAAATCTAATTAGCATATCTCATTATCTTTCTCCTTACATAGACCCACAATATAAATTTGGGATAATAAGTCCAAAACCTTTGACCATATGGAACTCAAAACTATGTTTAAGCATATGATTAACACATACAAAACAATTAGTTTAATAGCAATATGTCCATCTGTATTATGAGATTTTTCCACTTAAATAACTTCTGAAAATCCAGAGGAATATTATAATCTTTGCTGCAAAATTGGCATGAACAAATACTACCAAAAGATATATTATGATTTCAGATTTAATAATTGATCCTGCAAGCAAAATAAATAACTTTTATTGTATAAGACAATTATTTTCTCTTCATAGATATTTTTGTGTGAAATTAAATATTTCATACGTTCATTAATTTTATAATTTTAGAAACCAGCCACTCTGAGGTGCACTAATCAACTTTTCCATTTGTGTAAAAGCTAATTCTTTAATGGGCAATAATAATTTTCCTCCCTAATGAGTCATCATGCATGCCCTGCATATTGAGCACTTGAAATAGTCTTTTTATTTTCATCATCATCAACAATATTGTACTGTGTCTGTCAGTATAAAAATTTTGATCTTTCTGAATTATATATTTAAATTCTTCTCCATTTTAACTGTGCTGTAAGCTAACATAATTTTACCCTTTAAAAGGCCAGCTATCATTTTATGAATTCATGCACTTCTGAATGTGCCCTTGTTTGTTATCTATTAATTCTCATTAAAAGCCTGCCAAAATTTAGAAATGGAACCAACTTCTTGAGATAAAAGTGCAAAATGGCAATTTTTATGACACTTGCATATGGATGCAAGAAAGCAAACATAAGTTAGCCCAACTATTAAGCACAATGCATATAGTTGTTTGTACACTGGCAATTTTAATATTTTTATGAGAGAGAAGTGAAGCCACTGTGATTTTGCATGAGAAATCTGAGGCCAGAAACTGCGAAAACAAACTATTTCTTAAAACTTGTAGCATATTGTTATACTCATTTTGCAGAAAATATGAAATATGAAAGAAACTTATCCTCTATAAACAAAAAGACAGTTATTTATTTTCCAGGAAAGTATTATTTGTAAGGAACCAAACGAAATACATTGTAAAATGTAATTAAATGAGCATATAGTAAAAACACAATACTTTTCTTTCAGTCAAACAAGTTTTCATCCACATATTAGGAGATTCAACTCTATTACATAATCATTGAACTTTTGATACAAAAGTCAACCCCCAGTTGACTCCAACTGAATCCATATCACTATCTTTCTCTCATGTAAAATGTTAAGTAAGAAACAAAAGGGAAGCAAGTCATTTATTTTTCAAGATTATTCATGCCCTTAAAAGTAGGAAAGTAGTATTTTAAGGACATGGGGCAGTTGAAAGAACAGTTTGGGTTAAGAATGATGCACAGCTAAAAGGGATGTGGACAGTACCTCAGAACGAATTAATTTTTCCAGGATTTTTAGCAACTAAACATTTACAGCCTTAGTGTTGTCTCCATATGGATATTATTGTCAAATGAATTCTACTTTCTACCACCTTAAATTTTGACCTGGACCAATGCATGAATTTCGTGCACTGTGATCAATCATTATGATTGTTATCAGTAATTTTGTGCTTCATGGCAGAATCTATTGAAAATAACCAGATTAAAAACAAAAACAAAAAACAGCTATCAACTTTGGAAAAACCTATACTGTTGGTTAATTTGTTAGAGCTGCATTACATGGACGTGGTAGTACATTATGATAATGAACACTTGCTTCTTATAGATATATAAAGTTTCAGATTTAAAAAAAATGGAAACTAGTTTATTCTGTAACATTGAAAAATAAATAATTTCTCTATTGGCCATAATAATGGTCAATCTTTTTGAGATGAACACATCTATATCTCGGTAACTGTTTGGGCCCAGAAAGTATTTAGTTCATCATCAATTGTCCTCATCGTATATGTCAACATCATTCCACAGTTATCTGTGTGATTAGAAAAAAGGATTACTAACTGAATTTTCCACAAGAAATATTTTTATGCATTTCCTCTATTCCTTCATAAGCACCCCACTAAACTCTTTCTCAGTATGATTATTAGATTTCCCATGAACCATATGCATTAATAGATTAAAGCTGAAGAAGACTTTTTTGCAGAAGAACTCTTTGATTTCAAGCTCCTAACTCCACATCTCCCATCAACCAACCTAGTGTGTAGGGGTTGGGAAAGGAGAGGTGGTAATATATATATATATGTATATATATATATATATAAGCTAATGGTTTAATTTTTGTAGATCTTGGCATATGTTAATTGTTTGAAGGCGATATTTCCCCCAACATGGCTTCTGTCTTTCCCACTTTAGCATTCTCAACTTTAGCTCCATTAGTACTTCTCTTTTCCTCAGATAGGAACACTTCCCACCTAAGCACTTATCACAATTTTAGATGTGCTTCAACACATAATTAGCCTTTTGAAAAATAGCTTTAAAAACTTAGAATACATTTGCAATTAAATGAACAAGGAAAAAAGTTATTTCTATTACAACTAAAGCAGTATGAAAAGTGATAAAAAATCAGAAACTAGTTGTTAAAATTGCCTATTTCAGAGAAAATTAATTTGGCTATATATATATGTATATATATAAACTTAAATTTTTTTAAAGATTTTATTTATTTATTTGAGAGAGAGAGAATGAGAGAGAGAGCATGAGAGGGGGGAGGGTCAGAGGGAGAAGCAGACTCCTTGCCCAGCAGGGAGCCCGACGCGGGACTTGATCCCGGGACTCCAGGATCATGACCTGAGCCGAAGGCAGTCGATCAACCAACTGAGCCACCCAGGTGCCCTATATAAACTTAAGTTTTAATTATTTTCTGCCAAACTGTGTTTGTATATACTACATGAAATATTCCTCTTTTTAATGTGCATACAAGAGATACAATTGTAACAAATCCCCCAAAATATATATTCTTGTTTCCTAGTTCTACAGCTCAGCAAATTATGGCCAGTAGGCCAACCATTTGACTTTGCAAAAAAGTTTTATTGAAACAGAGCCATCCCCATTCAATAACTTAGAAAACAGGTGGCTGCTTTCCTAGTACAACAGAGGAGTAGTTGCAATAGACAATTTATGGTCTGCAAAAGTTAAAAATATTTACTATCTGGCACTTTTAGAAAAGTTTCCAATGCCAACACAAAGGTTTGTCTTGATCACAGTTTCTGAAATAATTTATGCTATGATATATGCACATGCTGTATTAAGAGTAACTTCTGCCAGCATAGCTGCTGCAGAAGCTCTTGAGGTTTCTATTTAGCCAGTGCCTCTTTAAAAAAATATATTTTTTAAAGCTTTGCTTATTTGAGAGAAAGAGCATGCATGAGCGAGTGGGGGAGGAGGGGTCAGAGGGAGAGAGAGTCTTAAGCAGACTCCCTGCTCAGCAAAGAGCCAGACTGGGGGCTAGATCTCAGGACCCTGAGATCATGACTTGAGCCAAAATCAAGAGTTGGAGGCTTGACCAACTACACCACCTAGGCACCCTAGCCAGTGCCTCTTTTTTAAGAACTCTTCAAAATCCATCCACTGATGATCTCCCTTCCAAGGTTCTTCTTCCACACATCTCGCTGAGTGTGCAATGTGACACTAACTCTCTACGGCCAGTTGGATAGAAACATTTCCTCAAGTAGATCAAACTGATTTTCTGCCTCGGGTACTAGGTATCCATGAATGCGTGACCTACTGTAAAGTGACCTACACTTTAAGGCAGAGGCTGTCTTGTCAAGGATGCCGTCTTGAAACGTAGATGATATTGAACAAATGGAGACAAATATCTACAGGGGAAAAAAAAGTAGAAGTGAAAAGACACACAAAAAAGAGCAAAGACATGTATTGAAAGAGAAGAGACTCTGCCTTGATTCTAAAAAAGTACTAGTTCAAGTTTTTTAGGACTCCAACCTATTATATTCAAAGAAATGTGAAGGTACTACGTCCATAAACATAAAAAGAACATGAGTTAAAATAAAGAATTGGGTTTTTAAAAAGTGTTTTGACAAGTTAAAATACAGTTGTTAAATAAAATAACCCCTATGAAACTTGGGTGAGTAAAGTAAAAACAAAGGAAAAGAAAAAGAAAATAACAGAAATAATGAGAGAGAGGGTGAGAGAGAAAAGAGAGAGAGGAATGAGGAGACATTACATGAGAGGGAGAAGAGACGTAGACAATCATTTAAACAGGTTCAATATTTGAATTATAGGAGTTCCAAAAGGAGATAACCTAGAAAATATACAATAAAACAGACTTTAAATGGTCAAATTCACTAAAATGCATTTTGGGCTTGATCTTCCTAAAATCTGGAAATTCCTAGAGCAGATGCATTACCTTGGCCTCAGATCTTCTTTGAGTTACTAATTTGCTACTCATCTTTGTTGTACGGCATTCTCTGTTACCAAGTCTAATTAGATATTTCATGCCAACATCATCTTCCCAAACCCACACCAATTTTTTTTTGTATCACTTGACCTTTTGAAATTAACATTTATGTGATTGTGTGCTTGTTTGTTTTTACCAATACCTGTTATCCTCATTCAACTCTGCCCTCCATGAGGATAAGGGCTATACAGCAATTTTCATTAGGCTCTATGCTCCACACTTCTCATCAAGCCTAAAACACAGTATGCTATCAATGAGAGTTTGTTTTGTTCATCTTTGCATTCACAGCAAAATGCTGACATTATAAAGAATTATGAATCGTTGAATGACTTTTAAACAGGAATTGAAAGTAACTCTACTGTTTAATATATGCATTGAACGATATCTAAAGGATGGTAACTTCTGAATGGAAGGGCCATTTCCCTTTTGTATTTTATACTTTAGCATGTACGTAATAGAAACAATTCACTTAGTTTATAATTTTACAATAAAAAAATCCAGAAGCAAATGTTACTAAGGAGATAAAAAGTTGGACAGTTCTTTTATGCCTATCCTATTTTAAAAGCATTATTATATACAATGATCCTCTTTAGTATTCTTGGAGTATCAAAATTCCCTATTTATGTTTCTCTTTATGCTTTTCCTCCTATTAGAGGAGACAATCTGTAAGTATTAACATTGTAATGATCTTCCAGATGAAAGGGGAAAAAGCGACTGCCATTGCCAAATTATTCAATTTATTTAAGGGGAAAAATCAATTTTGTAACATGCGTGTATTATAAATAAACATGGTTACATATATGCAAATATCAGTGCTGTCTTATGTCAAATGCATGTGGTTACATACAATTGAATTGACATTGAAAATCAAAAGATTAACCATGAAATATATGTGCAACAATATGCAATTACTCATGCAACTGTTTTGGTGATAGAAAAAATACAGGAATGTTAAAATAAAAATGGATTTTGGGATTTCATTAAATGTGGAAGGAAATTGTCTAGAAAGATAAAGAAGACACTGCATTTATGGGCTCCATCACAGTTGCTGTATGTGGATACAAAGTAAAATAGGGCAGGACCACTAATAGGAAAAACTGACACAAAGTAAAATATAGCATGGTTTGATCAAGGAAACATTAGAAATAGATGCAAACCTTTATCAGTAAGCAGAAATGGGAATGCCTTTGTATTGGGGAATTTGAGAATATTTCACAGAGGACTTTGCATTTGAGGGTCTTAAATAATGAATAGAAGCTTTGCAGAGAAAAGGGGGTAGAATTCTAAAGAGGAGAGAAAGCATGTGTATAGGAATATGATAAAGAAATAGAGTGATGAGGATCTTTATGAATTTGCTTGGAGAACCTAAAGGATTTGGTGAGTGTAATATAGGGTATAAAGAATGAGAACGATGGAAAACAAAGATGAATGGCTTGGCTATGAAAACTTAAAACAAGTAAAGAGGTGCAGAGTCATTCTATAGGGAAGTTCATGTTAATACAAGTCCTCAGTTAGAAAAGAGTACTTTATTTTTCTTTAAAGGATAATGCCTCTAAAAACGTTGGAGTGGGGGAAGGACAGAAGAAAAGAGGAAATGGAGACAGAAACCTTAGTCAGGAGGCTGTATCAAGAGTCAAGAAGAAAATGGCTGTGGTCTGACCAAGGCAGTGGCACAGCTCAGTTTTAGGGGTTCCGTTTAAGAGATAAACTCGGCAAAACACAATTGTCAGTTTTAGTGTCAAAGTCAAAGTTAGCATAAGTAAACTGGGTTGTTACCTTCATATTTCTATGGCCTTATTTAAACAACAACAAAAACTTTTCCTCAAGGTGATATAGAAACAATCACCAAGAGCATTACCCATTATCTAATGTAAATTTACAAATCACAGTTATATTTGTGGGGTTTTTTTGTTCAAATAGTTCCTATTGTTGAAAAAAGATATTAGTAAACATCTTTAGGATGAATGCGTAGATAAAAAAATAAACTTGACAGCAAATTTCGTGTACTTCTGTGAAGAGAATAAATGGCTATAATATTAAATAAATAATATTAAATAATTAAATATTAAATAACTATCAGTAGGTCATATTTAATATGTTATTATGTAATGCAATTTCTATTGTGATATTATTATTTTAGTAGTACTTTTTTCTTCTAAATGTGATATAAATATAAGCACTGCCAAATAAAAGAAAATAAATTTTGCCCTTCCCATGGCTAACCAACCTCCATAGGTTCTAGTTTTAAACACTCAAGTACTTTCTCAAAATAACAAAAACAAATGCTTTTCTTTATCATTAACTTTTCAAAGCCTGCTGACTTTTGTGAAATCACTGCAGCTAGGCTCAAATGGTGTATGAAATGAAAATTTCCTGCCTAGCCGCTGCACATAGGAAACATCATGACAATGTCTTGCAATCAATGTTCTGCTCAGTTATTTTCTGTAATACTGAGGTCATGGAGTAAAACTTACTGAGGAAGAGAAGGGCAACTGAAACTTTTCCTCAAGTGTCATTTTGATGTATCCTTTTCTGCATATGCTTAATTGGCAATATTAGATCAACTCGAAATCAAGTGCTGCATTCAATTAAGTAGTCATGGATGCTGCAATCCCAAATATTGCATATGTATCAGAAGTCTGTATATAAAAGTGTTCCCAGTTGGTGAGCACCAGTCACAATGGTTATGCTGGGTTTAATACCTCCATGACCCTAGAGAAGTTTCTGGCCTTATCTGTCTTCTGTGTATATAGCAGCTTTGGGAAGTAGGCATCCTTTCTAACATATGTCTATTGCTTTTTATGTCTATTGCATTTTATGTAAAATGTGGATACAAACTGACTTGCTTTATTAAGAGATATGACAACAGCAATAGACACAAAACACAGAACATAAACTCCCACATAAAAGTGTTTCTATTTCCTCCTGTAGTACTCATTTTATTTTCTTTTCATCCATATAACTAGAACCCACTGATATATAGCACAAGAGGTATCATATTCCATTTTTAAAATGTGCCTTTCCCAAAAAAAAACCCACATAGACATGCCATTCATTTATTCTTGTGTTTACACTTCTTCTGAATTGCATTTACTCAATTTCCAAGGCATTTAGAGGGAGTTCATTTTTGTTTTTTGTTTTTTGTTTTTTGTTTTTCTAAGCCAGTGTCAGTATAGGTGCAGGAGTGACAGGAGAGGGCATTCATTCACTGAGAACTTCCTGTGCGCTAGTAACTATTTCATGCACTAACAGAAGCTAGGACAGGTGATATTAAGTACTATTTCAAAATGGTTCCTTTTATTTTTTTTTGCAAAAAATATAGAAATAGGAAATAGAAAGGAAAGAGAAGCATTAGCCTATTTATCTATGAACTGATTTTGTTTGTGTTGTTTTTGTTTTTAGTTTTTTGTTCTGTGGACCTAGAATAAAGAACCAGGATGTGGGTAATCCAGACTCACCAAACTCGTTTTATGAAAAGGCTAACTGTAAAAACATAGTCTGAAATTCAGAAGAAAATTACCTATATAAACTGTGGGTAGGTTCTCAGACAAGCTGATAAATGCCTACTTTGTGGTATCATTTCATGTTATTAGTTCAAAGAGGACTAGGATTAGAATTATAAAACATGACTTGAACTTCTGGTTTCCTATTTATTGCATGACTTAATTCCTCTTTATGAGTAGCACTATTTTAATTCCTATAGTAATCAAATATGAAAGCATTCTATATTCTGAAAACTGCCACATAAATTGTATTGGTGTCCTCGACCTACCACACACACACACAAAATACCACAAACTGAGTAGATTAAAACAACAGAAATTTGTCTCCGAGATCTGGAGGCTAAAAGTCCAAAATCAAGATGTCAGCAGGGCCACACACTCATTGAAATGTGTACAAGAATCATTCCTTGCTCTTTCTAGCTTCTGGAAGCATTCCATTCTTCCATCTTTGTATGGCATTCTCCCTCTGTTTCTCTGCCTTCACACAGCCAACTTAAAAGGACTCAATTCATATTGGAGTAGAGACGCACTCGACTCCAATATGTCCACTTCATAGAGTGGTCTCTACTCCAATATGACCTCGCCTTAATTAATTACTACCGCAACCACCCTATTTACAAATAAGATCATATTCCAAAGATATGGACTTCAATATAACTTTTTTGAAGAAGCACGATTCAACCCATGACATAAATATTTAAATACTATACTGTTTATTAGTAGTTAAATTCTTATAATTTATGCATAAAATTGACCTTTTATCTTATTAGAAAAAAAATAGCACCCATGGCTACTCATGGATATATTAAGAGTAAAGTAAAAAGATAGTGTGCCAAAAGAAAAATTCTTTCTTCCATGTCTACCAACATTAATTATCTAATGAATTCATACTTATCACACACTACTTTTAACAAGTAAGGTTTGTTAGGAAGTTTACATTTTGTATTGTGCTTTTCATTTTTTTTTTTTTTACCTCATTTGATTCCTATATTAACCCTGTGAGGAAGAATCCGTAAAACCATTTCAAATAAGTAAACTGCAGCTCAGACAGGTAATAGTACTTTGCTCAAAATTATAAAACACAAATAGCACACTGGAAACTAGAATACTTTCAACTCCAGGTATAACAATCTTTTCATTAAAATGGTCTTTTCTTCTCATCCGATATATACTTTCTGATAGCCGTCTTCCACTGCTCATTGATTTAACTACCAGCTTCACACTGATGGTGACTTTAAAAAAAAAAAAAAATTCTGGACTTTAAATTTGTATTTCCAAAGGCTCATGAGAAATCATCCCTGTGTTTGGCCAACACTAAAGTGGGACTTGCTTAAAAATGATTGAGTGGGAGAGCCTGGGTGGCTCAGTTAGTTAGACTTCTGACTTGGGCTCAGGTTATGCTCTCAAGGTCCTGGGATCAAGCCCCGAGTGGGGCTCTGCCCTCAGCTGAGAGTCTGCTTCTCTCACTCCCTCTCCCTCTACTCCTCCCCCACTTGTGCTCTTCCTTTCTCTTTCTCGAATAAATAAATAAAATCTTTTTAAAAATAAATGGTTGAATAATCTCTCTTCTTGCTCCAATCCCTATGCCTGTTAACAGTATCCCAAAACACCTCCCAATTCAGAGGAATAGCTTGAGACTAATACTTAAGTTTTCATTCACCACCACCTCCCCTGGCCCCCATTGTCCCTTCCCATACTGAAGCAATAACCCTAAAACACTTTCTCAGAGATCTTCTATTGATCTACAGGTTTGCCCTGTCAAGTTCCCTGTGAACAGTTATCTAAACCAGTTAAAAGACAACTGATCTCATTGTTAGCAACATTTTTTTTTTCTATCTCAGATAAATGCTACAACATAGTACCACCTGGGTTATTTTACATATCACTTCCCATTTAAAAATATGTATACAAACTGTGTTTAATTTAATATAATATCAAAATCCCCTAGTAAAGAATGAAACATACTTCATGGTCTGGGTTAAATTCTACCTTTTTCCATATCTCATTACTTCTTTTTCCCCATCCATCCGATGCAAATATTTATTATTTTCTAAATGTGTTTGTCATGCTTTTATAATAATCAGATGTTGACATTTATTATGTTGTGAACACTATTCTAAGCACTTTAAATTTTTTTAACCAACATTCATGATCTCAACAACTCTGTGACGTAGTAACTATTATTTTTCTAATTTTTGTACATCAGTCAACTATATTATGGAGGAGTTAAATAACTTGCCCAAGGCACGCAGCAAGAAAAGTCTTTGAGAGTTTGCACCTTGGAGGCTGCTTCCAGAGTCCATTACCTTAACCACTTTGCTAACATTTACTATACTCACATTGTTTAAGCTGTATTCTTTGCATTAATTTTTTTTTTTAATCCCCTTACCCCATTCCCATAAGGCTTCTTTGTCTCTCTGGCAAACTTCTTCCCATTTTTTAAAACCTGTTCAAATTACATTTCTTTTCCCAACCCAGGCTGTTCACAGAGCAAGCAAATATAATTTCCCCCTAATTATAGCTTATATAATTATCTACCCTGATATAACAGCAATATTACAAATAATCCACTTTATTGTCTGATCACATGTCCAAATTTTTGTTTGAGAACACATGGCCATAATAAATACAGCATTATGCCATATCTTAACTATTTAGTGTTATTTTTCTTCTCATTTACTGACATGATTCTTGAGAATAAATGTTCTATTTTACTCACTATGCTCTTCTTAAGGCCTAACATGAGGTCGAATCTAAAAATTTAATAACTAATTAGAATTGAACTGAATACTCTATCCTTATTCTTCATTGTAAATAAGGAACTATTTAATCTTTATAATTCCAAGGGGAAAAATGAACTATATTATCGTCTGTGAAGTGGCATGTGAGAAATATTATAAGACTCAGTAAATGGAATAGTGATAAAATGGCACCTATGTTTGCCAATATCAGAGAAAAGTTACTTATAAAAAGTGTTATTTAATTTACACTAGCCTTTGTGATGTAGTATATTAATTGCAATTCTTATAATAATTTTGACATAGCACATTCTCATCACCAAAACTTATTGATTAATACAACAGCTGTAGAGCTTTGATCTCTCTACCTTATACATATGGTAGAAGTGAATGAATATGCTTATGCTTATTTTGAAAACACAGCCTGACCCTAGTATACTAATTTAAACTAAAATTATTTGGTTGTTATGGGATTTGGGGATTTTCTACCTATAATCTATGAATTTTTAAAAATAATTTCAGTTTTTTGCATGTCAACATTCTCATCTCTGAACTCCAGGTAACAATTATGCAAAATCGTAATGAGTTCGAGCATGGTAAAGGCCAGCATACATTATTAGATTTTAAAATTTTAAACCCTTTAAACAACATGGGGTGTTACACTTCTGTAAAGACATGTGATTTCTCAAAGTAGGCTACCAAATGTTGGAATTTAAAGCTGCTTGGGAGATTTCATTTAAGTAATGGATATTTTATAATTACCATACTAGTTTAGTATTCAGGTTCCTCAGGTCCCTACACAAATTTTGAAGTAGAAAAATTTTCTTGGCCATCACTGTCTTCAACTTTTGTAACTTTCTGTTATGAAAGGATGTGCTAAATAATATTAGTTTGTATTGACATTCTCTTCAGAAATTTTAATAAGATGTCCTTGTAGTTCCCTAAATCTTTAATACTTAAAAGATAAGTAGTGGTTTCTGATAATAATAGGAGATGATATTTTGGAAAGAAATCACATTCAATATCTCTCAAAATATACCACATAAATAGCTAATTGTCAGCTGCTCAACAAAATCCATGTTCTCTCTCTCTCTTTTTATTTTAAAGATTTTATTTATTTGACAGAGACACAGCAAGAGAGGGAACACAGGCAGGGGGAGTGGGAGAGGGAGAGGCAGGCTTCCTGCTGAGCAGGGAGCCGGATGCGGGGCTTGATCCCAGGACCCTGGGATAATGACCTGAACCGAAGGCAGACGTTAAGGACTAAGCCACCTAGGTGCCCCGATGTTCTCTTTTTCTATAAGATACTTCTTATCTTTCCTTTCGTGGTTTGTGGCTACATGACAGACTCTGAGGTAATGGAATGAGAAAGAATGTAATAAGCATCAACTGTATATTTGACACGCAAGAACTGCTTTTGTGTTTTTCTGTACTCGCTGACACTTCTAGCTGGAATGGTGACCTTAAAACCATGTACTAAAGAAGGGAGATCTCCTATTAGCCTAGATCCCTTTTAAAAAGTATGGAGAAGAGGGGCACCTGTGTGGCTCAGTCGTTAAGCATCTGCCTTGGGCTCAGGTCATGCTTCCAGGATTCTGGGATTGAGCCCCATATCCGGCTCCCTGCTCGGCGGGAAGCCTGCTTCTCCCTCTCCCACTCCCCCTGCTTGTGTTCCCTCTCTTGCTGTCTCTCTCTCTCTGTCAAATAAATAAATAAAATCTTAAAAAAAGTGTGGAGAAAAAAATGCCTGCCAAACAGATTTGTCTCCCGTTATTGTATATCCCCCTTGCTCTAGATGCTCCTGATAATACACACTATAGTCTATATTTTAAAATGTTTGTTATTTATCATATGAGAAAATGGGCTAATGCTAAAAATTTTACCCCAAAATTATGCAGAGACCTCATTCTGACTGCCTCTACATCTTGGGTTCTTCATGTTTTATTGGATTATATAGATTAGGTGAATCCAGTTATTATCCACTTATCTTCAGTGCTTGTTTTATCTGTCCATTTGATATGTGTATCATCATAGGTACATATTTTGGGAATGGCTTTTAGTTTCCAAGAGCTGAGTATCTGAAGTCATTGTCTTGCTCTATTTAGATGTACCTCATTCCCATTTTAATTTCTAAAATTGAGTCCTTCTTAGAGTGATAATATAACCATAGTTGAAAATAAAGACTTTTCAAAAGTTCAAAATAAGTCACCTAAAACCAATCACACTCCCAGAGAAATAATCACCACAGAGTCAAAAGCATTTCCCTAATTTTAATGCTTTGTCACCTTGTCACATCATGATGACATTCTATGGAGAAAATGTCTCCTAAACTTTGAATTACAAATTTTCTAGGGGTAATTCTCAAGTCCCCCTATCATTTAAACCTGCTAGGTGATCTAAGCAGGACTTGGCTTTCCCCTCACAAGCAAAGTTTTGTCATTTTGTCAATTACATCTTACCACAGTGGTGCAACACAACTATTGGGTTAGCTATCTTAATATTGATAAGTTATCATATCTTTGTGTGGCAATTGAGGAAGAATAGTACAATAAATGAAGATTCTTATGCCTCCGTTGACCTAAATACTGTACACCTACCTAACTGTCCAATAACATCTTTGACAATAATCACATGGCAACTCACTCTACCTTACATTCTAATAATAAAAACCAACATGTATCGGTTGCTTAAAATGTGCCAGTTATATGCTAAGTATATCATGAAGTATCCTCTTTAATACTTGTAACAACCCTCTAAGTTGTAGACTATAATTATTGCAACTTTATAGGAGAGAAAAGAAGATACTGATAGGCTGATAATTTGTCCAACTCAAATAAGCAGATCTAGACAGAGCTGTATTCTAGACCTAGACAGTATGATCTCACATGAACTTTTTCCTATGATGTTATACCAGGCTTTCCTTAAGTTGTTTAATCTTATCAGGGTATGTTTTCACAATGTGCTGCAGAATTACATAGACAGTGAATCTAATACAACAAAAATGGGCAAACAGCATGAAAGACATTTGCAGAGTAGGCAACATGTGGCTATTACATAATTAAATATATGTCCAGCCTTACTAATGATTATGGAAATACATAACACTGCCACAATTATTTGCATTGCTATAATTTTGGCAGAAAATAAGAAATCTGATGGTGCTAAGATCAACATCAACATATCCTCTTTTATTACTCAGACTAGAAACTAATGCCTTTTTAAAAGACAGTTGATAACAAGATTCAGGATGTTTGTTACTTCATCTAATCTAGAAAGAGGCCAGGGGATGGGATGAATGTGGAACACATGAGTCAATATAAGTTCATGTTAATGTCAATACAATATCTCCTAGTAGGTGGGCAAGACATGATATTAACAGATATTTTTTTTTATTATTAAAAATAAAGAGGGGTGCCTGGGTGGCCCAGTCATTAAGCGTCTGCCTTCGGCTCAGGTCTTGTTCCCAGGGTCCTGGGATCGAGCCCCACTTCGGGCTCCCTGCTCCGTGGGAAGCCTGCTTCTCCCTCTCCCACTCCCCCTGCTTGTGTTCCCTCTCTCACTGTGTCTTTCTCTATCAAATAAATAAATAAAATCTTTAAAAATAAATAAATAAAAATAAATAAAGACTTTATTTTAAAGCAGAAATGAAAAGGCACATGAGAACCTGATAGACTAAAAAGGGAAAAAAAAGAGATTTCTCTGATTCTGCAAAGAAAATGAGAGACCAAGACAGTAAGAAATGGAGTGAGAGCTCTACATTTCATGGAAAGACCAATTTAAATATTATGGAATAAATATTTGGACAGACTGTGCATTTTAGTATTGTAGGGATAGTAGTAGTAGTCTGGTATGCAATGGCACACAGCCCCAAAATGAGAGATCTCATTTCATAATGCTCTCCATGCCCCAGACTTAGCACATACCATATGGCCCGGTCCAGTAACTTCAGTCCCATTTTCTCACATAAAGTCAAAGTAGGACCTAATAGCTTTACATTTACACTCTGTCCTGAGGCTCTTATACTGAAATTAGGTGACTCTCTCTGTGTGTATTAATGGTTAAGAGTGCAAGTCCTGGAGTCAGATTGCCTGGGTTGAAATCCCAAGTCTACCATTTAGTAGTGACCTAGTAAAACAGGGAAGATAAATATTACTACTTCATAATTTATTGCGAGAATTCATGTCATAATCCATAACATGTTTTTGAACATCATTTTGAACATGGCAAGTTTAATACCCACTAGCTATAATAATTTTAATTTTTCCATTATATATACACACACCTCAAAATAGAAGTTGACACAAGCTTCACCTTTTTATTCTAATTTAATTTACCGAACCCTTGGGATTTATTTAGTAGATAATTCAGCAGGGTTTTTTTTTTCATTTGTGATAAACAAAAAGGAAAGTCATAATTTTTTTCCTAAATTTTTCAACTTGGGAAATTTAGATTTAGTGTTTAATTTAAAATATTCTTTACCTTATGATCTTTTAATGTTCTTAGTTAAAATTATGAGCATAGTATACTTTTTCCTACTGTATAAACAGCCATGCATTTGTTTTGTTGTAGAAACAATGTAAAAGCAACAAATTTAAAATAATGCTAGCCTTGCTAATTTAACATCCTTATTTCTTTTTTCATTTTATAAAGATAAGCTGATAAATCATAATATTGTTTTCAGAAATATAATGACTTTCTTGGAGAGTATAAACATGAGGTACATAGTGAAATGTAAATTTAATACTTAGGTCCATGTGTGTAGTGATAGTGTTCCTTTTTTAGGTAGTACTTAAAAAGATATCAGATACTACCAAGTAACTCTAAATTTATGACTTTTGAGCTTATTTTATTTATTCTTTGGGCAAAAATTCACTATTCATGGTTTGAAACTGTCACATTTTCTCAGAATTGTCTTCAGACTTTATGATAAAAATATGGCATGAGAACGAGCACAGTAAAATTACTTTGAGCTCTTAGAGGTATATAAACCAAAAATAAATGCCATGAAACTGCATAGTGTCCTAGAACCATCTCAGACTAATGATAATCTGTACATACGATACAGATTTATGGAAATCTTTTAAAGACTTCTAGAGAAGATACTTTAATATTCTGAGTATTTATCTATCTATGTATATAATACAATTAATATACAAGTAATAAAAATAATATACAAATAAGTATACATCAGTTTGTAGATCACTTACTAAAATTTACTAGAAGACTTATTATTATTTTTTATTTTTTGGTTTCTTTATTGTTTTAGGCTGTCTTAAACTTGCAGTTTTTATTTGTTTTGCCAGAGCAAAAGTTAAACTTGGCACACTTAAGGATTGCTGTCATTCCTATATGTATTCCATTAATATAAGCTTTTGTACACAATGTCATATGAATGTACCCTTAAAATATTACACAGCACTCTGTTAGCTGTCAATTAACATGAATGCATCAGTATTCCTGAATAGATTTTTTTTTTTCCAAAGAAGACATACAGGTGGTGAACAGGCTCATGAAAAGATGCTCAAAATCACTAACCATCAGGCAATGCAAATCAAAACCACAATGACTATCACCTCACAACTGTTAGAATAGTTATCATCCAAAAACCAAAAGATAACAAGTATCCCTAAGGATGTGAAGCACTATTGGCGGGAATATAAATTGCTGCAGCCATTATGGAAAACGGTTTGGGAATTCCTCAAAAAATTAAAATAGAACTACCATACAATCCAGGAATTTTATTTCCAGGTTTACCAAAGAAAACAAAAACATTAATTTAAAAAGGCATATGCACCCTTATGCTCATTACAGCATGATTTACAATAGCTAAAATATGAAAGCAACCTAAATGTCCATTAATAGATTAATGGATAAAGATGTAATATATCATACAGTGGGGGTGCTTGGGTGGCTCAGTCAGTTACGCATCTGCCTTCAACTCAGGTCATAATCTCTGCATCCTGGATGGAACCCTGCATCGGGCTCCCTGCTCATCAGGGTGTCTGCTTGTCTTTCTGCCCCTCCCTCCTGCTTGTGCTCTCTCTCTCTCTTTCTCTCTCTCTCAAATAAATAAAATCTTTTAAAAAAGATGTATATATACATCTTTTTTATACATACAATGAAATATTTCTCAGCCATAAAAAAAAGAATGAAATCTTTCCATTTGCAAAAAACATGGATGGACCTAGAGGGTATCAATTTAAGTGACATAAATCAGACAGAGAAAAACAAATACCAACTGATTTCACTTATATGTGGAATCTTTGCTGTCCACCCCACCCAAAAAAAGAAGTGGTAACCCAAGACCCTGCAAGTAAACATTTTCACTTTCATTAGAATTTAGAATAAAAGTTTTAAGGTTTTTGTTTGTTTCGCCATTCAAAGGAAAATACAACAGTATACCAAAATATGAATTAGTAGAAAATGAGAGGATAATGTGAAATATCTGGTTTATCTCTGTCTTTAATATTAGTAACAGTAAGAAGTTACTATCTGTAACATATGTCACTATGTGCTGAGCACTATACTAGACATACTACCTCTTTTAATCCTGCAAGTTAGGTATTTTTGTTATCCCCATGTTATTAGGTTGGTAAATTAACATGTTTTGTTCCACTGTACCATGTAAAACAAATATCAGTAGTCTCAACCAATTAACCTAGATTCACTTGAGAAAATAATGTGCCCCAGTTGGTCTCATCTGTAAAAGACATGGGCTCCTTTCAATGAACCCTTTGCTCCCTTGTCACCTATTTCCTAAAATTAACTTCATGTCTTTAAATCATCTTAATGAAAACATACTAGTTGAATCAAGGGGGTGGGAGAGGCACCTACCTGTCAGATGTGACTGAATGCATGTGATGATTTTATTTGTAACTGAGTTAGTATTCCAAATAAAGGAAATGTGAAGATGTAAAAAAAAAAAAATAAAAATAAAAAACAAAGAAACAAACAAAACAATACAGAAATGGACTCATAGATACAAAGAACAAACTCATGGTTGCCAAACCAGACAGGGGCAGAATAAATGAAATAGGTGAAGGAGATTAAGAGGTACAATCTTCCAGTTATAAAATAAATAAGACATGGTGTTGAAATGTATAGCATAGGGAATATAGTCAATATTGTTGTAACAACTCTGTATGGTAACAGATGGTAACTAGGCTTGCTATGGCGACCATTTCATAATGTATAAAAATATTGAATCATTATGTTGTACACCTAAACTAATGCAATATTGCACATCAATTATTCTTTAATAGAAAAATATCTAACAAAGTAATAATGACTTTCATTTTATCATTCAGTTATCAAAACAACAAAGTTTCATACAAGGGATTGTACTCTGTGTTGACTACTAGATTCTGAACTGAACATTCTCATGCTCCCTGTTTTCTTTTTGGAAATATGAGAATATGTATCAAGGAATATTTAAACCAAATATCCTTCTAGGAGTTAATACTCAAGAAATAATTGCAGATTACCAAAAAGCATTTCTATCCAATCATGTTACATACAGCATTACTATATTAAGGGAAGAACTGAAAGTTATTTAAATGTTTCTTGTTTTTGTTATAATCACAAAATTCTTGTTCTTACTTCTCTAATTAAAAAAAATGTTGAAAAGTGACATAAAATACTTGGTTAATTGTTAAACATGGTTAACAATACTGCATTTCTTAAACTACATCAAGTTAGTCAGCAGCTATGAAATAAATTATATTTCATATTTCATATTCATAATTTTTTCTCATTTTTATATACTCACTTTTGGCAGGATAACAAACCTTATACAGTAGTCCTTCTTGATAGATAGTTTTGCCTACCATAGTTTCAGTTACGCATGGTCAACTGCGGTCTGGAAGCAGATTATCCTCCTTCTGACAAATTGTCAGAAAGTCAATAGAAGCCTAAAGCTACATCAGAGTACCTACACTACTCACCTCACTTTATCTCACCATGTAGGCATCTTGTCATCTCAACGTCATCACAAGAAGAAGGGTGAGTACCTTAAAGTAAGATATTTGGGTGATAGACCACATTCACTAACTCTTATTTCTATTACAGAACAGTGTTGTAATTTTTCTATTAAAATTTATTAGTTATTGTTGTTAATCTTTTACTGTGCCTAATTTATAAATTAAACTTTATCTTAGGTATGTATGTATATAAAAGAAAAACATAGTATAGGGTTCATATAAAGTTTGATACTCTTTGCTATCTGCAATTTTAGGCATCCACTGGGTCTTGGAAGGCATCCTCTGTGCATGAGGGGGACTGCTATATGACTGGTTTCATTGAAACATGGTTTCAGTGTTGTGGCAATTTTAAATGTTTCTGAATAATTTCTGCATCACTGATGATCTCATTTTCAAGTGTCATAATACCTATTATGACCTATTAAAAGCATGAGATCTAGAATCAGACTTAGTATGAATTCTAAGATTTGTGACTTTGGGCAAGTTATTAAAACTTTCTATCACTTGTAAAATGGAAAGTATAAGAATAATCGTTCAAATAATTATTGCCATTGAAGCATTTGAACGGTACCTGGCAGAAAATGTGTCAAATATGTACTTATTATTTTTCTACATAAGCTATATCTACTAATATTTAAAAGTGTGCTGTGGTGTCTAAAGTCTTTTTACAAGCTATATACGTGTATCTATTGCAAAGATCCACATCTATACTTACCTGAATGCCTAAGTTTACATCCTAAGTACAACAAATATTATGCAAATATTAATCTACTACTTACTATTACTACTATTATTCTTTCAGTTTTACAATCAAAATCACTCATACTCACAAAAGGTATAACTGACTTGAACCAATGTCTTCTGACTACAAATTCCATACCCTATCCTTCACACTACACACACAGACCTATAAAATTAATTGGTTCTAAAATGTAGAATTTTTAGGAACATTACAAAACCTCTGTAAATCTATGAAAAATAATTGTAGGATATAACAAAGCTAGAAACAAACAAACAAAGTTTCTCTTTAAACAGCATAGCAATATGTGTTTCTTCAATTGAAAATATGTTATGGATTCAAATATTTTCACTTCCTTAGTCCTATATAGGGTCATGAGGGAAAATATCATATCAGTTTTAATTATAAAACTCTATAACTTATAGCCATAAACATTTCTTTGTAACATGTAAAACCTTAAAAAGACATTATAAATATTATAAACTAAAATAATGCAAGTTGCTCTAGACTAAGAACATGTCATTGCTAAGCAACGGGTTTGGGCCAGTACTTTTGTTTGTTTTTATAGGATGTGACTGCAGCATTTTTTGTCAGAAAATTATGTCCATATTTGCAAAACTCAGCCAGGGTGAAGAACTTTCATGCGAAATCCAAAGAGAGCCAACCACAATTCTAAGGTTAGCGTAATAGGAATTTCAAAGGTAAATTTCAAATCAGAGGGTTTAAATATATCTCAGATTCTATGACACAACCTGTGCAAAGCAAGATCAGTCAGTAGACTCCATTTCTCACAGCAACTTTCATGACTAAAAGTTATTTTGTGAGTGGTTATTCATTCTATGTTGCCTATCTTCATGATATCATGTAGAGGGAAAAGGGGAAAGAGTGATTATAATCAGATAGTGTAAGCAGTTTTATTCTTTATAAACAATATCACTTCACCAACAATATTTATTTTCTTCCATGTGCAAAGTTATGCATATAGTATTATGGCACAATAAGTTATGAATATAGGGCTCATGGCACAATCTATACCCTTTGAAATCCACCATTTGACTTGAAGACTTAAGGCACAAACATTTGACGATCTTAATGATAGTAGTATGAAATAGGCAATATGCACTGCTTAGGTTAGAAAGAGTATAAGAATTAACAGGACATTAAAGAATGAAAAAGCAAGCAATTCAGTGTAGTTTTTTTATGTTTATATGCGTATATGTGTGAGATAAGAAATATTCTATGTTATGAGAATAGGAATGTAAGTGTATATGTGTATATATAACATAATATTGCATATGCCACACATATACACACATACATACATGTTTTTGTGATATCTATGTGTGTTCTAGTTTAGTTCATTTCAATTAAACTCAGCACTTCTTGACTACCACGTGTATACTAAGTACTTCTTAAGTGTATATTTGTAGTGAGGTGAGGACAGGTGAAAATGATGAATAAACCTTTCAATTGTGTAAGCATCCATCAAGAAAGGAAAAGGTGGTGGAATATATCTCCAGCAAAGGTTAACAGACCTTTATTTTAGTTGTTTCTTTTTGTACCTTCTAATAAAATGTCTGAGCTGGAGCTAGTCCTTGAAATGACACGAGAACCATTCTGACATTCAGTTTCCCATAATAAATATAACTGACTTTGTTGTAAAAAAAAAATAGTTGTCTAAACTAGACAGATCCTCTGTGCTAAATAGTTTGGATTTCATGTAAAAAATGATAAAACTGTTTTTTCATCTTTATTTTATATTTATATTCTGAATGACTGTTCTTTGATATAAACAGAAGCAGCCAAATACACTTAGACTGAGATCTTTAATTGAAAGCAATTGCTTTGGGTAATTAATTTATCTTTCTTTTTTTAATATAACCTTATCTATAAAATAAAGAAAAAATCTTATCTACTCCATATATGTTGGTTGAACTCATGTCTGTAAATGAGTGTTAAGTATTATGCATATTTTATTGTCTTTTCAAGTTCATATCAAGACCATATTATGTATGCAATATGTAAACTATGAGTCATATTATCTTTGACTTTCTCTTTGCTTTCAACAATGTGTGTGATATTTCTTCAAGGTGCTACTTGACAATGTGAGGCTAGAGTAGTTTAGCCAAATACCTGTGGAGAGGGTGATGATGTCTTGTGCCTTCAAGATGGTGCCAGCAAGCTTATCATCCATCTTAATTTCTCACGACATGTTTATCTACCTAATTCACTGTGGCATGAAGGAGAGATGAAGACTGTATGCTTTAGGTAAGCTCAACAATATGCAATATCTTTTGCACCTCATTAGACCTATATATTAAAAAGAAAAGAAAAGAGAGCAAAAAAAAAAAAACCCTCTGTTATTTAAATAGCCATTTAAGAGTTCTCTTTACAAATCATGACAACAAACGGATTTTGAGAAGAAGCTTATGCACCGACAATCATAGATCAGAAACAATCTGCTACATGAATACTCTCTTGCCCTTTAAACAAAGTTTATATAACCTTGTTAGTATTATTTTCACAACTCATTTTTTAATTCTGTGCCAACAAGTACCTTTGTGGGGGATTAAAATCCAATAGCCATGAAAATATGTGGGAGGAATAGAAGTATGAGAATATTTTAAGTTACACTATTACTTTAAACTGAAGACTACATAATGTTTATCCTTTACTCAGAGAAAAGATTATATGCCATTTTTAGATGCTATATCTTTAAAGTCCCCGGAATTATGACAGCATCTAAATTTGTTAGTTAGTCTCAAGAATAATACAAGTAGCTATATTCGCCAAAATATAATATTATAAAGCCTATAGATTTATTTTAGTACATTTATTTAAATAAATTTTAAATGCAGTTTCATGCATGGTTTATCTAATATCAATTTCCTAGTAGTTTGGGGTTTGTGGTATTGTAAATTATATTTAGTGCAATATAATATTTTTAGGCTATTCATCTGTTCCAGATGTTCACTTAGTTTTATTGTCTATAATTTATATTGAGTAGGTTACCAGATGCCCCTACCCTCATTCCATGGCACAGAGCTCCCTCCTCCATATCAGTACCACTCGACAGAGCAACACTACCTCCACAAATTGATGCTGTTTTACAAAGGATGATATTGTCCAAGGCTTGTCCTAGATATGCAAGAAATAAGAACTTCGGGATACCTTATGTTTGAGTGATACTATTTGATCAAAGAATTTTAACTTCTCTCTGGCTTTCAATCACTGGTTTTCATATCTTACTTTATTTTCTGAAAAATACAATAGAATCATTTACTATATTTTAAACTAAACCTAAAGTGTATGTAAATGGAATTTTTGAGCAGGAGGGTGTAGGGATAGAGTTGCTGGGTAGGCTGTCTCATCCACTCAGCATGGTATATGAAAACTCTGGCCTTGGAAACTGACAGACCAGTTAGTTGGAGCTCCAGTTCCACGATCTGATAGCTTTGGGACCCTACAGAAATTACTTAATTTCACTAATACTTATTTCTTCTTCTATAGCATGAGGTTGATAATATCTATTTCAAGGAGTTCTTGAGAGAATAAATGAGATATTGTAAACACTGTTTATCTCTGTTCTCAGCATAAAGTTGAATAAAAACATGTTTTTCAAAGATAATTTTTCCCAATAGAAATTTAATGATCCTTTTTTAAACTGGTTTTGTACAGTTACAAAAATGGAACTTCATTATTAATGGTTTTGAATCTGGGAGCTATGAAGAGAAGTGATAACATGTTCTTTTCTACATACCTCTCTGTATGTCAATCTTATATATTCACTCTATATATCAATCTCGTGTAAATATAAAAAGGTAATATTTTTAGAACATAGCTGGGAAAATTGCTTATCTATTTCTGGGTTCTCTTTTGGACCCAAATTATCTAAATTAGTATTATCCTAGCATTCCAACTGTAGACATGGATAAATTAGTTGTCTCTCCTGTGGCCTAACTTGTGTAGCTGATTTTGTACATACAAATGTAGTGTGAATTGCTGACATCAGAGCAGTATTCTAGACAGAACATCTTCAGGTTCAGGGGGCAGGTTTATAAAATGTGGATTTTCATCACAATATTTCTAAATTAAATGGGCCTCACAAACCACTACAGATGAAGTCCTAAGACTGTTTTATTATTGAAATAAAATTTTGAAATAAAAAATGGTCTAAAAGTTATTTTCCTTTTCTTAGTTGACAAAATGCTCTTATTTTTAGCTCTACCTGAAGAAATATATTGATTTCTGATTTCTTTTTTTTTTTAAGATTTTATTTACTTACTTGACAGAGAGAGAGCAAGAGAGCATAAGCAGGGGAAGTGGCAGGCAGAGGGAGAAGCAGGCTTCCCGCGGAGCAGGGAGCCCTATGCGGGACTCAATCCCAGGACCCTGGGATCATGACCTGAGCCAAAGGCAGATGCTTAACTGACTGAGCCACCCAGGCATCCCTGATTTCTGATTTCTTAGCTTGTTTTAAGAAACAGTAAAGCAAATGTGCCTTCTGTCATCACTATTCCTGAATATGTATTTAGACATAATTTTCTTTGATAGTAATATATATATATGTGTATATATATATATATATATTCAATCTATATATATATATATATATAGATTGAAAGATGCCTCTTTTTTAAAATGCCAGGGCAGTTAGCACAGAGTGTTATATTAGTTTCAAGTATACAATGGAGCAATTCAACAATTCCATATGTTTCTCAGTGCTCATCAAGAGAAGTGTGACAGATGCCTTTTAACACTATAATTCATAGGTATGTATAGCATGTCAATCCTTATATTTTGAAACATAATCTAATCACATAGAACAGAAAATATGTTTTGATTTTTCAATATTTCCTATTAGCAACATTATGGGATTTATTTCTCATATGAGAAAACACACCAATGAAGGTGTAATTCCAAAGATGTTTTAGTGTCTCATTCCATCTTGTGAAAATTTGAATTGAGATGGAAAATAGATTGTTAAAAACAAACTGTAGAATGCTTTCGTGGAAGACAAGGTCAACTTGAAGGATGAAAAATGGGTTGACATTGTTTTCAATAACCCAGCTTTATTATTCTGAGCATGTAATACATCTATAATATTCTACTAAACAGTTGAATCAAATGTTAATTTCTTTCTCTGGTCGTATGTCCATGTCATGAATAGCAATGATTTAAAACATTATAATGGAGGTATTTGTAAGATACTGAACTGCTTGAGGAATGATTCACTCTTCATGTCGGTAGTATTGTGTCTTACTCTCCCACTTATAATACCAAAATACGTCACCATGATTGATGCTGGGATAGTGAGCCAACAGAAGCAATAGTGATTTGCCAGTTGTTTTTTTTGCTATTACCATTCAGGAATATTGCAACTTAGTACTATTACTTTTCTCAAAACTTTAATGAATTGAAATACCATCTTTAACAAATAAGTATAAACTGATGGTATCCATTTCCCATGCTATGGTTGTTTTTTGTTTTTCCACTCATGATAAATTTAACATTAATGATAGCTTCCAATCTGATAGCTCAGGCAAGTGATGACCTTTGTGCATTCTTAGGAAAGTGATCGAACAGGTACTAAGCATCTTCTAAAATGATACGTTACAGTTGTGCTTGAATCTAGAAATTCATCAAGCTGTCAACTTTTTATACCTGCTTACTCTATACTCTTTATTCTGAAGTTCTTGTACATAATATCTTATTAGAAATTTTTGGTAGCAGATGTGTTTAAAAATTCATAATCTCCCTAAATATATATACATGTAATACAATTCATTAAAGTATGTTACATACTCTAGTTAGCAAATCGGTTTTCTACAGGGTTTACAGTAGCAATTCTGAAACTATTTTATGTATATAAGGATGAGTAAATACATAAGGGTATTGTAGATAAAGAGAGCGATGGTTGTCACTGTTGGAGAAAAATGATAAATATAAGTATTACTTATAATATAGTTCATTATTTATAATATTATAAGTAACAAAAGAAAGACTAGAATAATTCCTGTGATACTAAATTAGAATCAGAAGTATAAGTATGATACAAATATATTAAATAATATATAAAATATTATATATAAATATATATTTTATAATATATACCATAAATATTATATATATTGATAGTATGGATGCATGTGTAAGCAGTTTCGTGTGTATGTACATATACAGAATCATGTATACACACACACACACACACACAATTTCTATGCTTAATCAACTCAAACCAATGATACCCTTGTAACAGTGAACACAACAAGGGTCTAGATCATGATTTCTAAATACCATTCCCCAGCGAAAAAAAGAACCACAGAGCTACTAAGAGAAGTACTTGATTCCAGAGCTTCTGTAGTGAAAATACAAAGCAAGGTAAAAATATTTTGTGGTGCCAAAAACAGCAGTGTTCCAAAAAGAGTGAGATCATTTCAAAAGGACAAAGGAGCCAGCCTGAAGAAACTACCAAAGGCCAAGCTGGAATAATTAAAGCAACAAAATAAACTGTAGTATTGAATTATAACTGATCAATAAAACAAATATCCTTGAATTTCATAGTTACATGAAATAATACTTGAATAATAAATAAATGTAGGACAGAAGGGACAGTTTTCCATTATACAAGAATTAAAATTTTAAAATGTAGCAGGAATGAAGCAAATATAAAATCACTATTAAGCAAATATTAGATTAATAATTACTGCAGGCTGCGGCGCCTAGGTGGATCAGTCAGTTAAGGGTCTGCCTTCGGCTTGGATCACGATCTCAGGGTCCTGGGATGGGGTCCCGTGTCGGGTTCCCTGCTCAGTGGGAAGTCTACTTCTCCCTCTCCCTCTGCCCCACCTACTCATGCTCTCTTTCTCTCTCAAATAAATAAATAAAATCTTAAAAAATAATAATAATTACTGCAGACCAGCTCCACACGTGGATGGTAAATCAGTGACCAAAGTTTGAAAATTGGGTATCTGCATGGTCTAAACGTGTCTTTCCCAAAGTATTTTTAATTATTAAAAGGAATAATAGAGGGATATCTGGGTGGCTCAGTCTTTAAGCATCTGCCTTCCGCTCAGGGCAAGATCCCAGAGTCCTGGGATTGAGTCCCACTTCAGGATCCTTGCTCAGGGCGGGGAGCCTGCTTCTCCCTCTGCCTGCGGTTCCCCGCCCCGCCTTGTGCACACTCTCTCTCTCTCTTCCTGAAATAAATAAATAAAATCTTAAAAAAAAGAATTAATAGCACTTTATAGTGGAGAAACATGGCAGACAACTTCAGAAAGCTATCAAGGTTAACATCATGTATCATAGACATGTCAAGATCTTGGACCACCTGATACCATGCACTGAAAAGAACATATCCTCACTTCTGTTGTATTCTTGTCAAAAGTGCAGAACTTGAACCAAGTCGGAAAATATCAGACAAATCCAAATTTAACAACAGTCCACAAATACTTTATTGATCCTCTTCAAAAATTCAAGGATCACGAAAGACGAGGAATGACTGGGAACAATCACAGACTGGAGAAGATTAAGGAGACACAATGACTGAATTACTTCATAAAAGACATTCTACCCAACTTGAGGAGTTACTTTATAAATCAACCTAAGTGTTCAACAGTGGTATTGAATTTTTGTAAATGAATCCTTTGAATATTGCTTGTATTTTTTACAAAAACATTTGGAAATCTTTAATCAAAGTATTCAGCAAATGAAACTCAAGAACAATTCAGCTTCCAAAGCTTTTAGGGAAATGTAATTATTGACAATCTTGCAAACAGGCAGACATTGTAATGTATCTCTTAAAGAAAAAGGGAGCTAACAAATGTAGTAGAGAGCTCAAAGGGTATACTGGATTTAACTTGAAATTACCAAGTTGCAATTTGGAATGTCTCAACTTCTGGTAAAAAATATATATATATTTTAAAGGAATCCATATTTCTAAAATGAATAAATTTATATTCTGTAGTGGAATTGAATAAAAATGAGAAGACTTATTTTTTGCTGCATCTAACTTGAGCAAAATATAAATAGTCATAGAGAAAATGGATTTATGAGATTTTTCTTATAAGAACACTTTTTGGAGAGGGTAATTTGAATGGAGGCCAACAGTAATGTCTATTAAATAAATAATTGGATTGAAATATTTACTCATTGAATATAAAATATTATATTTAAGAATATCTTTGATTGCGCAAAATATGCTCTGAGCTTACCAAGTACCTCAGCCTGTAGAGTATCAGTTAAAACTATTACTGTCAGAAGAGAAAACTTAGTTAATGGTGTGCATAATATCACATTTAGTAACCATGGAGTTCAACTTTAAGTAAGATTGCAGGGAATTATATGAAAAAAAATGAATATCTTGAAAAATGTATCCTTCAGAGAAACAATATGGTATTAGTGACATAGTGTTAGGGATAAATGCAACTAAGACATTTAGTGTCTATGCACCATAATTATTATATTCCCTATATTATTTTTAATGTTTGATTAATAAATGCATATGTTTTGTTTTAATGCACATATGTTGTTCTTATTACATTATAAAGAATAAAAAAATAAAACCTCATTTGAAACAGAAACAAAAACCCATAATGCCATTATGACATCTAATAAAATTAACAATTCCATGTCAAAAAGAAAAAAAAGAAATTTTTCTTAAAATAGTGTTTGAATATATTACCAATTTGTTAGTTATTACATAACTCTTCCAAAAAATATAACATTTTTTATGAATTTTAACTCTCTTCCACTCTCTTACAATGCCTCTGTTAAACAATATAATGTTTCATAAAAAAGCTATTTAATAGATACAGTATTAATTCACTTTTTGCAAACATACAATCCAAATAAGAAAACAGAAATAAATAGTGTTAGAGATATGAGGTAAACAGGAGAGAGGTGCATCCTGCCACGCTAGGATTGTAAACAAGCACAAGACGGTCAGGAAGGCTCTTTGGGTAGAGCACAATGAATCCCGAAAGTTGAAAATGCTTCAGCTCTGTGAAGAAAAGAGAAAGTGTTTAGGGCAAAAAGCAAAGAACAAAACGAGAAAACATTTGGCAAGCCCCAGATATTGAAACCTTTCGAAGACTGATGTCACTGGGTACTGTGACTCAGGGAGAGTGGCGTGTGATAAAGTTGGAGAAGTGGGCAGTGAACAGAGATGCCTTATTCTAGTGCAGGTCCCTAGGAAACACACTCTATGACAGCGATTTTCATATAAGAATTTTTTTCTGAGAAGTGTTTTCAATAACAAGTGTAAGATAGTGAGACAAGCACAACTGAGCATACAGAGAAGTTGAAGGGACATGTATTGTGTATATGTCATATATCATAGATCATATATATCACGGATCATATGTATCATAGGAAATGGGTTGCATCATTCAGAGAGGAAAAAACTGGAGCGATATGCACTGGCTTTTATGTGGTTTGGCTAAAAGCAAAACAAATCACTCCTGCCTACAGCCTGTTGACTAGAGTAGTAATTAGGCCCTACTTGGTTGCATGGGACCTAGAAAATGTGTAAAAAATAGATGGAATGTTTGGCGAGTTATGCCCTCCATACAGGAGATAAAAGAAGTATTCCATATAATCATTATCTATCTACATCACCTATTGTAGCCTAATAAAGGTATCAACAACATTTTTATGTGTCTCCACATGTGAGATTAGCATTAAAAAAATAACCACGTGTATAAGTAGAAACTCAATACATATTTGTTGAATAAATAACCTCAACGTTGAATTGAGTAAATAACATTCCATGTATATTCTTTTTGTATCAATTTTTATTGGTATTGTTATTTCAACACTGTACTCAGATTTCCTCCAAATGGGTCCTACTTGCAAAGTTCTGTTCCTCAAATCTTGAATTAACTGAAATACATGTTTTAATATTCCAGCATTAAATGAATGTCTGAATAATTTGGTAGAGGGAAGGTGATGAATAGGTACATACTGTGTCTGCATGATGATCATCTCTTCTTTTAGAAATATGACCTACATAATATCTATTCCGTTTTTATTGTACTCAGCCTGAGTGAACTACCACATTTATTTCAAATAGTATATTCAGAGACAGAAATATTACCAACAGCTTTCTTTACGATCGTTTTGGCCTTACCCTGGGGTAAACTAGGGTCAAATTTCATTTATCACTTGACAACTATGAAGCTTATTCTGATCAATAGATTGCAATGGCATCCAGCTCATATATCTAAACAGCAACAGGTTCCGGAGCAAAGACTGGAAGAGTGCACATCTGTTCTACAAAACAACATGTTTTCTGAAAGCTATACACAGTCACGTTATTTGCCTCTTTAAGTGTTGGCAACACTAATTTCAGATGATAAAGCAGAATAGAGTTTTGCTAAGTGAAGGTGGGATAGGGGATTGGAGGGGAAGATGAGGGAGATATGGTGAATTGGGGTAAGAGTCACAACACTCAGGCATTAAAAAATATATATATAGCCTTGGTTTCCCAGATCTAGAGAAGTTTTTCCTTTTTTTTTAAATATTTTATTTACTTATTTGACAGAGAGAGAGAGAGAGAGAGAGAGCACAAGCAGAGGGAAAAGCAGGCAGAGGGAGAGGGAGAAGCAGGCTCCCCACAGAGCAGGGAGCCCGATGCCATGCGGAGCTCGATCCCAGGACTCTGAGATCATGACCTGAGCTGAAGGCAGACGTTTAACCAACTGAGCCACCCTGGTGCCCCAAGAGAATTTTTTTTATGACATGAAGTAGAATGCTAGGGAGTTGCTCAAAGATATATGTGGAAGGAAATGATGGAAATTGCTTGGGACATGGAAAAGTTTTATATTTTATTTGAAGTGATGATTGCTTGGGTATATACATTTACAAAAACTCATCAGTTGCATGCATAAGAGCTGTGCATTTCATCCTGTGTAAGTTTTTTTTTTTTTTTTCTCAAAACAAGAATACAATGTAGCTTCTTTGGAAACTTCAAAAATTAAACTACCATAAAAATGTGAAAGATGCAGTGATAACGATTCCTACAGCATTTTTCATTTAATTCTCCAGTAGCATAAGTGCAAGACTGAAGGTGTTGAAGAATAATTATCAGAAGTAACAATAGTGTCAGAATTGGTATTTTCTACTAAGCAAATTATTCCAGTCCCTAGCAGTTAGTCTTCAGTTATTCCAAAGCAAAATGATCTAGTTCTTAGCACCTGATATGCATCTATTCTTCTGGAAATGGATTTTTCTTCTTTTTTTCTTCCCTCTGATAACAATCAACTTCAAAAGGAGTTTGCTTTCATCTGAAATATGTCTTGCATTTTCCAAAATTTATTCACATAGACTTTGGCTATATAACTATTTCAAAGAGTATCACACTGTTACACTGCTTTCATAGTACTGAGCTAATAAGAACTAAAACAGAAATGGACAGGTACTCTGAATGTCTTGGTAGTTACACACATGTAAAGAAGGTTAAAGATAAATTATTTGAAATTGCAAAAACCTGCTGTATTAATAAAATCCTATGTTAGTATTCTAGGGACATTTTTGCATATTCTCTCAAAATTAAAGGAAACTGTATATCTTCTATATACTTTTACTAAAATCCCATCTCTGATACCTTCATAATTCACTTGCCAGTTTTGAGTGAGCCACGGAAGGAAATCCTATATGTTGCCTGCTGCAGTGCAAGTAACCCTTCCTATTGGCTCGTAAGGCTTTGCAGATTCAACTGTCCTTGAGAATTTGTGGCAAAAAGAGATGCGATATGGACTCTGAAGAAAACTAGAGAAACAAAATCATAACATCAGTCCCTTACTTTTGGAAGCAAAGCCATGCTCCCTTTTTGCACAAGTAACTCTCCTTTGAGAACATCACTCCTCTCAGTAATACAAAAGGAACAAACATATAAATAAATAAAGTTTGTCCAGTAGCTTCAGAGAGTCTATTTCATTGTAACAAATTAGGTCACGGTCACATCTCTGAATTAAATGCAGGCTGGGAAATTAAGCCTTTTGATTAGCCATTTCTGAATCACATATGCCCTTGGAGTTTGGAGGCAAGTATAGAATCACCTGTTGCCAACGGAAGCCAAATCAAACATAGGTACAAGTTGAGTGTTAGCATTAGCAAAAAAAAAAAAAAAAAAAAAAGGTAAATCTGCTGCAATTTTATATTTACCTATCATTGCACTTTCTCTGATTGGTAAGACCCAAAGTCATAACTGGAGATGTAAAATTGTGCCTGAAGTTGGAATATGTCCTTTTTATTAAAGGTTAAAGGTAAGGAAACTCTACCACAGGCATTCACAATGCTAAATATTTAAAGAAAATTTCCACATACTTTTCATCCTTTTCATTACTCTAGGCCATACTATCACTTTTCCTTTCCTTTTTTTTTTTTTCCCCAGAGAAGTGAGGAACATTGCCCACGTGTGTTCCCTTATCATTTCCCCATCTCTTTTCCCACCAATCTCCCTCTTCTGATGACAGTGGTGTGGGACACCAATGAGAATGGGTCTTGCCCAAACCCTGGCAGATATTTCAGGATAATTTGACAGGTATCTAAACACCTTTTGTAATTCTAAACACATGAGATACAATAGGCATGGAATGTTATTGACAATGTATCTTTCATATTTTCTTTTTCTGATTTCTTGCTATATACATCTTTAATTCACATGACTTTTTAACTTGTGGATTTCTTTGACTAGTTCAAAGTAATATAGATGTAGGGAGTACACAAAAAGCTAAATATATAATCAAAGCATAAGGATTTTAAAATTCCATCACTTTATTGAAATTTATAGAGAACATAGTAATTATTTTGATTATAATTATAATTGTGTTAATTACAATAATCTGCACAAATTTTTCTAAAACCCAAAATCAAACCAAGAAATATCTTGTGCCTGATAAGATAGCTTTATTTTAACTTTAACTATTTCAAAGACATCTTCTAACACCTTTGTAAAGTATAATTTTTGTTTGTGAAAAAATCTCACAGTCTTCACAAACACTATAGCCTTATTGCTGTACATGGTCAATTTAACAGAGTAACTTAAAATTGTTTGTTCTCTTAAGGTATGATTCTTTTTCAAGAATTTAAGAGTATAGGATAGAAATAGAATGAACAAAATCTCCTTACTTTCATGTTTTTATACCTAGAGACTAGGTTACATTATATATGAAATCAGGCATATCCACAGACTGAGGTGGAAGCTAATAGGCAATAAAATGATAGGTAAAAGTTATTTTTAAATAACAGGAAGCTTTGTTGGTACTGAGTAACATTTATTTTGAAGAGGAAGAAACACTCTAGATTGATTTTAATAGCTGGGAGAAAGGCATGGGGAAAGGTTGCAGGAGATCAGCAGGAAGGAAATGACTGTTGATGAAGTTCATTCATTCTATTAGGCTTAATCTTCCTTATTCCACTTCATTTTCTCAGGAACATTTTGAGGTTGCTGTTATTCAATATTTATTTCATGAAAACTAACTCTGAGTTAAGTAACTTCCCCCAAAGGTTTCAGAGTTAGAGTGGTCAGAATCAAGAAACAAATGGTGAATGCATTATTGCATTCACAGCTAGCCCCAAAGTTCCTTGTGAGGGAGAATTTTCTTGTTAAGTAAAATGTTTTTATGGAGTCAATTAGGGTAGAAGACCATGGCCTCTGGGAGTACATGGAGGCAGGAGCTCAAAGGAAAAACAAAAGAAAAACAAAAAATTTAAACAACAGCACTTTTCAATTTTTCTTCTTGTCAATTCACCTAGATCTTAGTCAGAAAAGATTATCTAACACCTCACTTTTATTTGACTTGTTTTCTTAGCTGAGCACTAAAGAAATAATTTACAGGAAACCACATTTTAGGTCAATTTTGTCTGAAATATTACTAAAAACTTTTGGAAATTTAGCATGAGATAGTGAAAATCCAGATAAATGTACTTTTTTAAAGAAAGAAAATGATGCAGTTCTATTGGTTTAAAGCACATATTTTAAATTAAAGTGTCTCTAAGTAGAGACTATGTCAGCTTGTTTCAGTAAATAGATAAAATAAATTTGTAATTAGGAGCATCTGCTTGGTTATAAACACACATATGTTGTAGCCCATAAACTGAGATTATTCTCTTAAGTAACATGTTCCCTATAGTATTACTTGCAATTTGAGTCTCTTTAGAAAAACATTTCTAGATATATTTTGAAGTTTTCCATTATGTAGTGGTTGAGACCGTGGGGTATATAGTGAAGAGAATGTGGTTCAAATCCTGGCTTAGCAACCTCATATTCATGTGGGCTTGGGCAAATTTCTTACCTTCCCTGAGCCTTTGTGTGCTCTTCAAAACAGTGGGGTTTTGGCTATCTATCTCTGCCTAAGGAACCATCCCAAGCTTACAGATAAAAACAACAACCACTTTCATAAGTTCACAATTCCACGGAAGAGGAATTTGGTCCTAGGACAAGGGGCCTGTGGTCTCTGATTCACAGTATCTGGTACCTGTGCTCTGGCATTTGACTGGGTTTTAGTGGTTTCACCATGACCATCCTGCCATCTTAATGCTCCTTGGCCTCTCTTTCTCCACATAGTATCTCATCTTTCAGGATCTTTCTAAGTTTCTAGAGCTTTTCACAGTATAGAAGACTTAGGAATGTTGCAAATCCTACATAGTGACTGGTTTCCAGGAGACAGGAAGAGACAGGAAGTAGAAGTTGCTAGGCCAGTCAAGGGCTATATGAAATGGCACAGTGCCAGTCCCACTGTGTTCTTTATTAGAGGATAGAGAGACTGACCAGACTGAAGAGTGGAGAAGAGTTAGGACAATTTGATAAGAAATGGCAAAGTCATGTTGCAAAAAGCATGTCCAATGGGAGGTATGGTTCTGGCCATTTTTAAGAAATATAATATGTCACATGGGATAATGATGCCTATCTTGCAAGGGCTTTGTGAAGTTTAGAAGATGTATCAGGATCTGGCACACACTAAGCACTCAATAAATGGTGGCAGTTTATTAGATTGGACAGCTCAGTTTGGATTATCACAAATTCTCAAATAGTAAAATTGAAGTTAGGACTATTTGAAAAATATTGTGATTTGACCATAGTGCTAAATCAAAATAAAGAGAAAATTAAAATGACAGGATTCTAGTACAAAATACATAAACCCACTACAATATTTATAAAACTATTTTTACTAATGCCATGCATTAACACTGTCAACTCTTCTTTGTTTTTGCTCCAGTCTCCCCAATAAAGCAGAGGAGTGGCCCGTCCTGAAGCTACCCTACTTGGGGAATTGTTGAAGGGTCAGGAGATAGGGTGTGGTTGTACAGGGCTAGATTTCTACAGGAGAAAACTAAGGATGATGAGAACCAAGGAATCAGGAAATCCAAAGTCCTCTGGGAAGAACCAGTTTTAGTTTTTATGACAGAAATTCCATATGCCAGTAACCAGAGACAGAAATTGAAGTAGGTGGTCATGGAGTGAGCGGTCTAATGTTGGCTTGAAATCGGTGTAGATACAGACACCATAGCAGTGGTGGTGGTAGTGATGGTTGGGCCGATTGTTTTGAGTAACATCAGGCTTTCAGACTTACTTTCTGTTTGATTGAAGATACATTTCTCCCTCTTTTCTAAGACCAAAAACCAAGTCTTATGCAGAAGCTGGGATGACACCTGAGCTGTTATAAATATTTGGCAAAATGATAGCCTCAGGGTTTAATCTATCATATGTATTAATATCAGATAAACTGTTCCTTTCAGTTTTGATTTATTTTGTGACTCTTATTGATAATTTGTCAAAAGGACACCAAGCTGAAAGAACAAAAATGCACCTGACTAACGTGAACTGTTCTAACTCATCAAAGATTGAAACGGTTGGAGTATGTTTATCTCTAAATTTTTCTGGTAAATTTGGGTAAAGGAAGAATATTTCAGGAGTATGAGTCACACTTGTATTTATATCAGTACCTACATTTTTACTTGCATTGGCTTGCCACAGACTTAGGGAAGTAAAGCATTATTTGTTTCCAGTTTAGTGCTAATGTACATGACTAATGCACTAATAAATATTGCAAGCAAATCAATTGTACTTCCTAATAGCAAGGTGAACAGCAATAGCACTTTATGCAAGATCATAGGAGATTGAACACTAAACCTGAAAAGGGATGATTCTAGCCCTGACATTTCATTATTTCTTGGGATTTGTGCATCTCCCTTAATGTACAGTTAATGTAATTTGAGGTTATGAATCTTTTTTATAGTCTTCCTTTATATCTTTAAAGTAACAAATCTCAAGTTGTGACTATAGCAGAAAGCATTCACAGAATTCTGACCAGGAAACTAAACTAACTCACAAATTTTCATTCTTCCTGGGGAAAATGTATAAATTCTATTTCTTTTTCATTGGAATGTGTACTTTTGGTGAATAATGTTTGACATATATTTATTGCTAGTATAATTCTCAGAATCTGTCCCATTCAGTTCATTGTTTCTGCCAGGGAAGCATGGGGTTGAAATAACAAGAATAAACAATGGAAATATTGGTTTTAGCAGTAAATGCAATATGATTGATCATCTCAGGACTCTCTGTGCCCATTGACTTGTATTCCCAGCATTATTTAAAATGGCTTAGCACCTTACATGACCAATCCTGTAAGGCAGCCAAAAGAGAATGGATTCTCCTCGGAGGTTTTAAAACATATACCAAGGAGCATTTTCCATTCATTTAAAATCTGAATGGGACTAAAATGTTCTTTCTCAGAAAAAAATTGTCATTTCCTTTTTTACATAAAATACACAAATATTTTTCCCTGTGATATACAGACTTATTGACATTTAGGGGAACACCTGAATGTGTGTGTGTGTGTGTGTGTGTGTGTGTGTGTGTGTGTGTGTGTGTGTAGCCATTAAGTAAAAGAGTTCCTTTGAGCCCTATATCATTATTGCAATCCATCAAAGATCAAAAGGGACATTTTTGTCCTTAAGCAAAGTCAGTTTTTGTTTAGCTCTCTACAGCAAGGGAAAACATACACCAGGGGAAATTGGGGGACATTTCAGGAAAAGGGAGTTAAGAGGACTTCTTCTAGGGTTTGGGGTACTATTCAGTAAGTTTGTGGAGAAATTAGAGAAATAGGGACCTGTTCTGGCTTGGATAGTGTCCAAAAGTGGAGAAACGTGTTGATTTGATGATTTAATAATTTTTATCCAGGAGGAAGGAGGACTAAGTCAGAGCAAGAAGTGGAGTTGGTAAAAAGTAATAATTGCTCAGAAAGAGAGATTAGTTGTATTTGCAGCTACATGATGGCCTTGACTATGTCCTATGAGAAACTATGTTTACATTCTAATGATCTGATTCTCAGCAGGGCCAATATTTACTTCTTCATTATATTAGAAAAATACAGAAAAAAAATTAGCCCACACTTTAACTCTTTCAGAAGTATGCATTTGTGAGAATTTTAAAAATCTTAAGAAAAACAAAATTAAAAATAAATCTGTTAGGAAACTTAGATCAAAACAGATAGATAGATGATATATAGATAAGGATATAGACAGGTGTATAATATACAAGAAAGTATATATCTCTATGACATATACAGAGTGTCCCCAACTTGTAAAGTCTTATAATTTATGATGGTGGGAAAGTGATAGTCATATGGTAGAAACTGTACTTCGAATTTTGAATTTCGGTCATCTCCTGGGCTGACAATATGTGTTATGATACTCTTTTGTGATGCTGGGCAGGGGCAACACTGCAGCTCCCAGTCAGCCAGGTGAGCACAAGTCCTTTACCCGGACTCACACACTGACAGCCATTCTGTACCCATGCAACCATTCTCTTTTCTGCTTCAGGACAGTAGACAATACATTACATCAGATAGTCAACACTTTACTATAAAATAAGCTTTGTGTTGGATAATTCTGCCCATCTGTAGGCTAATGTAAGTGTTCTGAGTACATGTAAGGTAGGCTAGGCTAAGTTATGATGTTTGGTAAATGAAGTGTATTAAATGCATTTGGACTTGTGATATTTTCAGGTTAGGATGGGTTTGTTAGGAGGTAACTCTACTGTAAGTTGAGAAGCTCTGTAGATATTATATAGGTATAGTAGATATCGATTATATATAACATAGCAAATCATCTATATAAATTTATGAGTTGAGTAGGAACAAGATATTTGCAGTTATAATGAGATTTATTGTTATAATACTTTAGAGATTCCCAGGACAATAACTGGCTGCACAATTTAAACTCTGTATTTATAGGGCTTTGTTTTAGAGTTATTGACAGTTAGAAAATATTATTAATTCTAAATTTAAGAATAAGAAAGTTCAATCTGAGCCTCAGGTACAACCTAAAATGAACTAACTCAAAGGACAATTTGAAACTAACTTCCTGTAGAGAGGAAGACAAAGAGAAGATAAACAGGGCTCCAACTTCATCTGCTTTGATCAATCCTCACAGAGATACATATAATAACATCTGAGGACTTCTTTTTGGACTAAAATATCACCTTCTTTCCCAGCTTATCTTCTTTCTGCTTTTCCATTTTTCAAATTACTTTTATCCTTAGTGGTTGGAGACTGCTACTTCTACAATTTGACAGAGAAACCTATGCCTGAGGCTATAATAGTCAGCATATTGGATATATTTTTTAAAAGAGAGAGAGAGAGAGCAATAGCAAAACATTATTGTGATGCATGGTCATTCCAGACTGAGTTCCATAGTTGCAGGAAAATAATCTGCTTTTGTTTACCATTAGAACCTCAGTATCTAGTACAGTGCCTGATATGGTGTAGTATTCAAAGTATTTGTGATGTGAATGAATATATCCATGATGAAGAGTCTGGGTTAATGTGTCATAATAATATACAAGATGTTGCGGTGATAAAAGATCTTCAAATCTCAGTGATTTACCACAAGGAAAGTTCATTTTTTATGTATGCTACATAACCAACATGTGGACCTGTGGATCTCTTTTGCATTGACTGCTTTCAGCAATTAGGCTGATAGAAGGACTTCTGTCCTGGAAAATTTCTAACTGATAAGGTAGAGGAAAAGAGTACTGATACTTAACAATTTTCTATGACATTTCATGAATTAAATCAAGACCAGAATTAACAATCAGGTGGAGAAGAATAATAGTACCTCAGAAAAGACAGAGAATATTTGCAAATGATCATGTAATTCCATATTTGGCCTTGCTGATACCAAAAGTATTTGAAAATGCAAATCAGAAAGAGACTGATAAAATTTTGTCCTGAAAAAATTATGACTAGAAATTCATTTTAGGATTTATCTCGATACTTTCAACTACCTTGTTATGAGAGAAGTTGAAAGATCATAGGCATTAATAAAATTAAAACAAGGTTCTTTGAAAACTGTGTAATCACTTGCATGCTAATAAATTTTGGTTTAGATCTTCTTTTATATTTACGGAAATAAATCATATGATCCTTTTTCTACAGTCCTTGTAAAGACATACTAGTAAGAATGCCAGCACTTCAAAACTTCAAGTTTTAAAGGAATTTGAGGGAAGGAAACTCAGCTAATTTGAAAGAAGGAAAACACAGATATCCCACAGACAACCTATCCAGTGTTCATATAGTTCAAAACAGTTGCATCCTATTACTAAAGTAAATACCTCCTAGTATTTAAAGTCTGACAGCCTGCTAGGCAATCAGTAAAATTACTGTGAATCTGACACATTTAGTAAAACTCTTTCAGTCTTTCTTAACTACAAGTGGTTGAGAATGAGGATTTAGCCAATTTGAATTTTTTACTTTTGCTGCTGGTAGCAGTCATTTTCCTATAAAACAATTCATTGGTGACACTTGGTGTTCAAGAATGAGAATTCAATGAAGGCTGCTTGAGATGAGCTTAATTAACAGGGTATTCAAAAATTGTTATAGTTTTCCCATTCAAAGAGAATTTATCTATAATGCTTCCCTTATTGTTAACAATAAAAATGTTGCATTAAATAGCTGCTTCTCTCCAAGTGATGTTCATACTTAAAGACCTAAAGAAGGCTCACCTTTTGCATAATGCCCTTTCCATCCATTCTATATCCCATTGATCTCTTTTCTGCACCACACGTTAGTGTGTGAACTACTGGTTTTGTTATTTTATAGTTTATACCCTCTGGAATTTTTCCCAGGATAACCTATCTTCTACAAAAATTGTTTTTACTCTCCTCACCTTTAATGACACTGAATAGAGTTAACAGCCACCACAAGCTTGTCACCTACCATGAGGAATTTAGTATACTAGACCTCTGATATTCATTAATTAGTAATAAATCCTGTTGAGACTTACAATTCCAAGCATCCTTCCATTCTCTTAGAATATGGAGATGAATAATACAGACAGAGCCCTTATATTTATAGGTATTATTAATATTTAATAGCTACAACAGCTTTGTAAGATTGGTATGATCTTCCTTTGTAGATGACATAAATGAGTTGGATGAGTAGGGCAGAAGTGAGTGGCTTTTTCAGGTCAAGCTACTAGTAAGTGGCAGACTGTGTTAATTTGCTTGGGATGCCATAACATTTGCTTTCTCACTGTGGTAATGTTGATTGGCTCTGGTCTCCCTGCTGAGCTTTTCTACTTCCATTATGATTTGCTGCATGGTGGCCTGTGAGTCTCTTTCTCAAGGAGACTGTTTGCTTCTTCATTTCTTAAACAGTTTTATTGAAGTATAATTGATATACCAAAAAATTGGACATATTTAATGTATACAAGTTGATGAGTTTGGAGATAAGCCTACACCCAAGAAACTGTCACCACAGTCAAGGTAATGAACATATCCACCACCTCCAAAAGTTTCCTATTGCCCCTTTTTGTTTGTTTTCGTTGTAAGAACAATTAACATTTTTGGTCAAATTTTTAAGTGAACAATACTGAATTGTTAATTATAACCACTATTTGTACAGCAAATCTCTAGAACTTATTTATCTCATGTAACTGAAACTCTATACCTATAGACTAACAACTCTCCGTTTCCCCTTCCCCCCAGGTCCCTGGCAATCACTATTCTACTCTCTGTTTCTAAGGGTTTGATTATTTTAGATCCCTCATATAAATGGACTCATGTAGTACTTTTCTTCTCTGATGGGCTTACTTCACTTAGCATAAAGTCCTCCAAGTTTATTGATGTTCCATATGGCAGGATTTCCTTCTTTTTTAATGCTGAATAATATTCCATTGGATATGGAAATCACCTAAATGTCCACGAAATGATGAATGAATAACAAAAATGGTCCTTCACTTTTAGTAGAACAGCTTTTCTAAAATCATTCCCCATTTCCATCCTGAGTCATGGCAAAGCCCTTAGACCTAACAGTATCTCCATCACTGAGGATGGGTAATTGAGAGACTTACTCCACACCAGGGGAGCAACAAAAAACACTTACAGATACTTCTTTCTTGCTTCTCAAAACAAAACAAAACAAAATAATCTTTTAATGTTAAATTGATCAAGAATTCTTTGAAAAGGGGTGCCTGGGTGGCTCAGTTGGTTAAGCAACTGCCTTCAGCTCAGGTCATGATCTCAGGGTCCTGGGATCGAGGCCCACATCGGGCTCCCTGCTCAGCGGGAAACCTGCTTCTCCATCTGACCCTCCTCCTGCTGTGTTCCCTCTCCCACTGTCTCTCTCTCTCTCTCTGTTTATTAAATAAATAAAATCTTTTTTTAAAAAAAGGAATTCTTTGAAGGAATGTAAACCTCCTTGACTACAAATATATATGAACAGATCGAATGATATCAGTAGCAGAATTTTCAAATAAGAATAACTATGCACAGGGGTGCCTGAGTGGCTCAGTCAGTTGAGCATCCAATTCTTGATTTTGGCTCAGGTCATGATGTAAGGGTCGTGAGATTGAGCCCCACATCAGGCTCTGTGCTGAACATGGAGCCTGCTTAAGATTCTCTCTCTCCTTCTCCCTCTGCACCTCCCCCACTCCCCACTCATGTGTTCTCTCTCTCTCAAAAAAAAAATTAAAATTAAAAATTAAAGAAAGAACTATGCACAGTTATTTAAGCCACTTCATTCTAATTATATACCATCATCATCATCATCATCATCATCACCACACATTGTAGAATACCCATTATGGACTACATGGCATAAACATTTTTTCTGCTTATATTATATATATATATATATATATATATGGAGAGAGAGAGAGGGGAAGGGAGGGAGGAGAAGAGGGCAGGGTGATAAGGGAGGGGAGAGGGAGAGGGAGAGAGAGAAATATTTTAAAGAATTAGCTCCCATGGGGCACCTGAGTGGCTTAGTTGTTAAGCATCTGCCTTCAGCTCAGGTCATGATCCCAGGGTCCTGGAATGGAGCCCCGCATTGGGCTCCCTGCTCCGCGGGAAGCCTGCTTCTCCCTCTCCCACTCCCCCTGCTTGTGTTCCCTCTCTCGCTGTCTCTCTGTCAAATAAATAAATAAAATCTTAAAAAAAAAAAAGAATTAGTTCCCATGATTGTAGAGGCTGGAAAGTTCAAAATTGGAAGCCAAACAGGCTGGAGACTCAGGGGACAGTTGGTGTTGTGACTGGAGCCTGAAGGTAATCTGGAAGTAGAATTATCTTTTCCTTGGGTGACCTCAGTCTTCTTTCTCTTAAAGCAAGGCCCATGCACGTTATAGAGTGTAATCTGCTTTACTCAAATGCTACTGATTTAAATGTTCATCCCATCCAAAAAAAATACCTTCACAACATTTAGTGTTTGACGAAATACTTGAGTGACAGGGCCTAACAAGTTGACACATAAAATTAACCATCACACAGAACATGGTTTCAGAGCCAGGTCTGTCTCTCCAGAAAGTCCAAGCTTTCCCATTTTAACTTGCTGACAAGTACAATACTCTGAATATAGAGGAATAGAAATACTATTGATTGAATGCATAAAATAACAGATATTCATTTTTTTCTTCTCATTTTACATGGTGTTATTTATTATTCTAAGCTAAATTAGAACCTCAATGTGATAGCCGTTTTGGTTTGTCTCTTGATACTTAATGAGTGTTATTTGCTACCAACACTACCCAAGTCAAAGAGATTATAATCAGTTCCAAAGTTATATTTTGATTGCAATAAATAGATCAAGTGTTCATTAATATTGAAGCCAGAGTGCTAAATCTACTGTTCTTTCCTCATTTACTTTTATTAGCACTTTAAAATTTTTAGATAAGGCTTAATTAATTTCAACTACATTCAGAGAAACTGGTTTTATCAGAATAAAAAACAAGAAATCATGAAGTGTTCACATTAAGGGGGGAAAAAATGTGTTCTGTGGGAGGAAGACAGTGGCCAACCAGGAAAATAATACTCACCCTGACTCTCCCATATTCATTCTAAAACATTTTGACATAGCGAGTTCTCCACTGGGCCTACCTGTCTCCCTAAGCTACTCCTTAAATTCTGCTCCCCTGAACATTCCTATGTTTGATGTTAAATAGTTAACATAAAACTTCCATCTGTGAGAATTCCTGCTAAAGGACAATACTTAAATGTTAAACGTTTAATAGTTAATTTAAATATATCCAAATAAATTCTTCCTTTCTGATCCACTTTATAACAATCCATGTAGAAAACAAAAACAAAGACAAAAATGTAGTTGAAGAGTTATGTCTGATAAATACAAGTAAACCTAGGAACTATCATTTCTTGATTGGAGTTTTTACACATCACATCTTTTTTATGTAGAACCTAAATATATTTGAATTTATGAGATGTGGTGGGTGGCTTTTGGATGAAACAACTTTAAGCTCTTTAATGTTTCACTTTGTTTTATTTAATCCATATCTAAAAGTTTAATCATAGCTGAGGCCTCTTGATACAGTCAGATTAATAATGTATTCAAATTTCTTTTAATTCTCATATTCATCTATACATGCAAATGTTCATACATAATTTCCATTTGAATGTTCCTTTGTTTCCAATTTAAATAATGTCATTGATTAAAGAAAAATATCTTTCTTCAGTTAAATACTTACCTTCAAATTCAAATCTATTATATGCCTTACTTCATGGAAACACTAGAAAATTATTGTAAATGTCTAATGTTTAGGTTTGTAGACATTTGTGAATGTATAAATATGTAAGAAATACCATATTACAGGCTCTACTGGCTTAGGTTGTTTTTAGAATGGTTGGTTATAAAATGTATAGCTATTCATTTTCTTCCAAAATGGACACAAAATTCCAGAGATGTAAAATCGTACTTAGAGAATGATATATCCAATCCATTCATAGTTAACGCCTACCTGGGCTACTGGAGAAGAACAAACCTCCACACCATTTTATCCTTAAGAGACCATTGTCTGCACTGTTGTCAGAAGAATCATTCTGATGTGGAAATCTGATTTCCACTTCTCTCCCTGCTTGGTCTTCTCAGTCGCAATTCACTGCTCTGATGATAAACAACAAAACTCTTAACAAGGTCTCAAAGCTCCAGCTAATCTCCTTCCTGCCTGGTTCTCAAGCTCAGTCACCTCTTTGCCTTCTGTGTTTTATTCTCACTCATCTGCCACTAATTCTCCCCAGCCAGTGTTGAGCACACTCCCACAGGAGGGCTCCGGAGTCTGCTGTTCCCTCTGCCAGGAACACTGTCATCCACCACCCTCCTCCTTCCCTTAGGTAGCCCTGACTGTCCAGCAGATCTCCTTGTAATCATCAGTTCTTGAGAAAATCCTCCCCACAACTCCTTGACTGGACAAAACCTTCCTATTCATTCCATAGCACTCTTTACCTCCCTCATGTCACTATGACACTTAAAAGTTTTCATTTATTCGAATGTTTCCCCACCGGTCGACAGGCTTCATGAGTAGAGATACCGTGTGCATTTTGAACACCAGTGTACATTTGGAATTTGCTATGCACCCAGTATATAATAAGTGCCTATTAAATATTTGTGGAATAAAAAGTAGCGAATGAATAGAAGTACAAACTGTGCTTATCTGGTTTTGTGTTGTGTGGAGGAACCATCAGAGAAGAATAAAATTCTCCAACAAAGATTTCCTAGAGAAGTTGATAAATGTAAGTTCAAAAAAATATCAAGAATTTTTCAGCTAGAGGCATAGCATCTATATTAAATATCAAGATTATAGCTGTCATAATTGAAGAATAGGTAATATTTTGAATATCAATTATGAGACAGGCTGTATACTGATCATGTGTTTTAAAAATACCCCTTGTATCAGAGACTAATTTTTCTTAATATTGATTCATTCCTTCTTCCTTTTAGTGACTTGGACCATACTGTCTCACCAGCATGTTAGGTGGGCTCACAACTGCCCTAACTAAAGCTACATTTCCCAACCTCCTCTGTAGCTTCCTGTGGCCATCTAATTGATTTTGCCATTAGTATGTGGGTTACTAGGGTGTGCAACATCTGAGTCTTGCCTTTAGGGCAGTTGGGTGTTCCGTCTTCCCCTCTTCTAGTGGGCTATATGTGGGTACAGCTGTAGTGAGCCTGTTCTGACGCTATGCATGAGAGCAACACCCTAGGGCATGGTGAAGCAAGATAGAAGGAAACTGAGTCCCTGGATAACCTCATAGAACAGAGCTGACTCTCAGCCTTGAATAGTTCCCTCTGAGTTTTGATATGAGAGGGGGAAAAAATGACTTCTGTCTTTTTTAGGCTCTATATTTTAGCATCTCTTTATCAGAGCCACTTAGTTTATTTCCTAGCTACTAAAATACCTATTCAATTCTATTTATGTGAATTCATATGACTTTTAAGCTGTGCAGAAATAAAACAGAGTTTATAAATTGATACTCAATTTTTGCAGGAAAAAATCGACCTATAAATGTGAGGAATGTTTTTTCTCTGGGTTTATGCTGTTTTATGTATAAGTCTCTTTTTTTTAAAAAGCTAGAACGCAGAGTAGATTTAACAAAGGACCTTATTGTTGCAGCTAGTGAGGTTAATGGAGATGAGGTTTTTCCTGAGGAGAGGTGAGAGGAACTGTAGCTACGGGACATAGGCTACATGACTGTTTGGGTCTGTTGAGTGATTTCTAAGTATTACCAGGACCGAAATTATTTTTGCTATGAGTCACTACGTTATTCCTTAAAGATATAGCAGTGACATCAAGGTTTCGATAACAATAAAGCAATACTGTGCCTAACCATGATAATGTGATTTCTCAAAGAAATAACTGGTTAACATTGAATCTAGCATAAATGACACCTCCCAGAAGAACACCTTCTTACTATTTCTTCCCTTCACCTGAAACCAGCTAAAATCCTATTGCCTCACTATTCTCCTAATCCATTTCTTGGCTTTCAACTGTGCCATACAGAGCCTAGATTATGCTGTTTTATTTAATCTGATTCCTGCAAAAATTTTAATGTATTTTTCCACATATCCCTTGACCACTACAAGTATTCAAAAAACATTGATCTCATTTTATAAATGCAAAGAAACAAAGGGGGATAAAAAGAGTCAAGCTCAATTTAGGATTTTTTAAAAGATTTTATTTATTTATTTATTTATTTTAGAGAGAGCATGAGTGAGCAGGGGGAAGGACAAATGGAGAGGGAGAGAAACTCAAACAGACTCTGAGCTCAGGGCAAAACCCTACGTGGGGCTCAATCTCACAACCCTGAGATAATGACCTGAGCTGAAACCAAGATTCAGATGCTTAACTGATTGAGCCACCCAAGTGCCCCTCAATCTAGGATTTTTTTTATCTGCTTATTTCCTTTTCATGAAATGCTCTTTTGCAAAACTTTACATCTGACTTCTCCATCAGCTAAAATACTACTGTCACAGAGAGACATTTCCTTACTAATAAGACATATTTCCATTATTCTTTATTATTATCTCTTCATTTTTCCTCAATGGCACTCAACAGTTTTTAGGATGGTTACATGTGTGTTTACTTGTTTGACTCTCTGTCTCCCCCACTGGCCTGTAAGAATCGTGAAAACAGGCACTATGCCCCAGTTGTTCACCACTGAATGTGTAGAGTCTGGTCTAGTGTCTTACCAACTGTAGGCACTCAATAGACTTCAAACAAGCTACAAAAGGAACAAGAAACATAAGCACCCAAACAAAATAAAAGGAAAATTAAAGTTTGGTATGCAGTTATAATGATTTATAAAGAGAGGAAATGAAAAACACTGAAAATGTTTTTACTGAAAGACGTTTTTTAGATATAGTAAATTAGGGTCAGATGTCTCATACTGTTAATGACTGAAGAGATGCCCAAGATTATCTGTAGGTTTGAATTCCAAATAAACCTTCTGTAACATTGATGGATAGCAGTACATCTATGACCCTGATGATGATATGAGAATATTTTGTAGTCATGTGGGAGAGAAGTCAGAAATACATAGAATCTATATCAAGTAGTTTATCTATAAAGAAGAGACAGAAAGATACACACAGAGAGAGCAAGAGTGAGAGAGACAAAGGAGGAAAAATGATTTCCCATTTCCCTACACTATGTGTCAGTATATTTGATAGGTCTGGCAATGCAGCTTTCTTCATCCAATGGCAGAGACTGGATTTAACTCATGGCATTCTCTCTCTAGATTCTAGCTCTTAAGTATGCTCCATCAGTGTGCCATTTTATCTGTAATTAATACCTGAATCCCATCTTCAGGTTTAATTGAAAGGAATTGGGTATGGCCAAGAGCGAGGGATTTTTTTTTTTTTAAGATTTATTTGTTTATTTGCAAGAGAGAGAGAATGAGAGAGAGAGAGCACATGAGAGGGGGCAGGGTCAGAGGGAGAAGCAGACTCCCCGCCGAGCAGGGAGCCTGATGCAGGACTCAATCCCAGGACTCCAGGATCATGACCTGAGCCGAAGGCAGTCGCTTAACCAACTGAGCCACCCAGGCGCCCAAGAGCGAGGGATGTTATTCCACTTTTACTGATAAATTATAGCTCCAAATTATTATATAGGTCAATGACATATACCTATGAAGAACCAATTTACAAATTAAGTATTACAGGAGTGAAAATTATAGTTTTATGTTCTTTTCTTCTACTGCATAATCTCTTATCTTCTTGATTCTTTATCCATAAATCATAAGAAATAGCATGTGGTGGGTATTACTGTAATCTGACTTCCATATTATATCTCTACCTAAGAATTGACAAGTGGCAAACATTAAAGTAGGTTTGGGGATGCTATTAAGTTTAGTCTGCATAGACTGTTGAATATCTCAATTTGTTGTAATTTGGATAGTGTATGCATCTACTCGAGTCTAGATGACTCTGCCTTCCATTTCTCTTTTTTTATTTTTTAAAACACAGATTGGTATACAAAATATCTAAACAGAAACACATCTCATCAAATTATATATCGAGTTTTTATTTTACTGAATGAATTTGCTTCTTGGATTTTAAATGCTTAAACTGTAGAACTGCATCTAGAACAGGCATGCCTGCTGATACTGTATTTGATTTAGTAATAGAAACAAGTGAATATAATTTCTCTTGGATAACTAGTTTAATGGGATTTATAACAACATACAAATATGTTCCTAAAAACCTTCTGATTGATTCTTCTATACACACACATACAAAACAGAAAATCATTCAATATCATGAAATATTATTTTTGTAAGCCCTCTGTGTTCTGTAATTCTTTTTCTCATCTTTCTGTCACTGCGGAGATATTTGCATGAAAATAGTTTCTCTATTGCTAAGAGTTCATCTGTTCCTGCCGCTTATTTCTCACCTGAAGTCACTGTTGTCTGAATGTACATCATAATCATCTCTACATAAGCCAATTTCAATGCCACAAACAAAAGATTATGCCTTCAACTGAGAAATAAACAGCAGGAGCAGATGAAATCTAAAAACCAAATATCCCACTTTATGGAAATGTTCCAATTAATAAAAATTCAATTGAAGAGAAATATTTTAAGTTATACATCAGCAGAATTATCTTTCAACAGAAGTTTTTCAGTTTTTCATGATGTTCCACTGTGCTTTATACTCAGGCTAGTTAAACCTGGTTTTTTCACTGTTAATTATGCCAGATGTCTTTTTATCCTTCTGTTTATGTTTAGCAGTCTGTCCCAATTCTATCATTTTTAATTATCTAAAGCCTTTGTGCTAAGATTCATATAGAAGTAGTAACTCCTCCTTGGCATCCATTGTTAGCGATTGAATAAAGTAAGAAGACAACAGATGGGCATGAGCTGTTTGTGGACTCACATCGAGACTTGAATGAAACTTAAATATCTGTCTATTAAAAATTGTGTTCCATATTTAATCATAATTCCATGTACCATTTTATCTGTTCTGCCATGATGCCATAAATTACAATACTTCAGAGATTATCTCATAACCTCAAATATATTTCAGTCCCATTTCTTTTTTGGGTGGTGGAAGCACTGAACAGAAACAAAAATTAAGTTGATTTACTCCCTACTGTATCATTATTTCCATAGGGTCAAAACTGAGCAAAATTTATCAGCTCATGAGTGTTTTCCTCTTAACTAGGTTAAGTAACATTCACTCAGCACCTAAAATTTGTCTGACACTATAGGAATAAGACAATATCTTTTTTAAGAAAGATAAGTGAGCAAATGGCACAATAAAGTTTAGTAGTTTTATGAGAAATGCATGCAGTTGATAAAAGTTATGAAAAGAAGAACTACCTAGGAGAGACTAAAAAACTTCCTTATGTAAATATAGCAGGGTCTGTATTTTGAAAGATCAGTAGTCTTTAGCCAAGAGAAGTTTGAGAGAGAATAAGGAGGGAAATAAGTAAGAGAGAAATTGTAGGCGGAGAGAGAAATGTGAATCAAATGTAAAATCAATAAAGAAACAGCCAACTGAACAATGTAGACCAAATGAACCTAAGAGATACACAAAACTATCCAGGCGACAGCAGACAAATACACATTCTTCTGAAGCACATGTGCATATTCCACATGTTAAGTCATGTCATCAAACTAAAAAAAAAAGTCTTCACAGAAAAAAGAACAGTCTACATGGTGAAAAGGCAACCTACAAAATGGAATAAAATATTTGCAAACAATGTATCTGATAAAGGATTAGTATCCAAAATATATAAGGATCTCATACAACTCAAAAGCAAAAAAAACAAATAATCTCATTTTAAAAAATGGGCAAAGAAACTGAACAGACATTTCTCAAAATAAACACATACAAATGGCCAACAGATACATGAAAAAGTGTCCAATATCATTAATCATCAGGGAAATGCAAATGAAAATTACAATGAGATATTATCTAACACCTGTTAGAATGTCTGTTATCAAAAAAACAGAGGAGATCTCTCTCTCCCTCCCTCCCTTTCTTTCTTTCTTTCTTTCTTTCTTTCTTTCTTTCTTTCTTTCTTCTTTCTTTCTTTCTTTTTCTTTTTTCTTCTTTCTTTTTCTTTATTTCTTTCTTCTTTTTCTTTTTCTATATTCAAAAGATAATAAATATTGGTGAAGATGTGGAGAAAAGGGAACCCTTACATATTTTTGGATGGAATTTTAATTGGTAAAGCCGTTATGGAAAAAAACATGGAGATACATAAAAAAATTAAAAATAGAACTACCTTATGAGCCATCAATCCCGCTTCTGGGCATGTATCCAAAGGAAAAAAAATCAGAATCTCAAAGACATATCTTCATTCCCATGTTCATGGCGGCATTATCCAAAATAGCCAAAATATGGAAACCACCTAAATGCCCATCAACATATGAATGAATATAAAAAGTATGTTACATAAACAATGTAATATTGAGCTATTGAAGAGCAAAAATTTCTGTCCCCTTCAAGGGTCCTTCTAGATGGACTAAGAATCAAATTGACATAAGACAGATTAACAGGAGAAAATAAATGTAATAGCAGACATGTGAAGAAATCACACAGACATGGAAATTCCAAAGACAGGCAAAATGAGGTATATATGACATCCTGAACTAAGGAGAATGGGGCAGGGGTCTGGGACTTCAGAGAAAAAGAATGCAACTCACAGAGCAATTAGAAGAACAGATGTTTAGTAATTAGATGTTTGCCCTGCCATATAGATGTGTCACTCACATAAAATGTATCTCTGCTAATGACCTTTATTCTGGGAAAGACCCCCAATTTAGGTTTTTCTATGTAGTTAAGGAAGGGGCAAAAGTTTCTCTTGAGATTGTAGGGTCTTGATTACCTTCAGCTCAAAATAATCTCATGCCAAAGTGGCCCATCTGGGGGTGGCCTGTCCCAGGCCCCTATAGAGCCTTAAAAAAGAAAAAAAATTCTGTAATTTGTGACAACATAGATGAACCTGGAGAGGACAATATGCTAGGTGAAATAAGCCAGACATAGAAAGATAAGTACTGCATGATCTCACTTATATGTGGAATCTGAAATAGTCAAACTCATAGAAACAAAATAGAAAGGTGGTTGCCAGTGACTGGGGGGAGAGGGACATTGGGATATGTTGGTGAAGGAGTACGAAGTCCAAGTTATACAAGATGAATAAGTTCTTGAGATCTTAGTTACAGAAATGTGACTATAATTAACAATACTGTATTGTATACTTGAAATTTGCCGAGGGATCTTAAGTGTTTTCATCGCACTCACACACATACACACACACAAAAAGAAAGAAAGAAAGAAAATGATTAACTATATGAGGCGATAGATATGTTAATTAGCTTGATTATTTCAAATTGTACATCTTAAAATGTACAATTTTATTTGTCAATTACACATCAATTAAAGTTGGAAAAAAATAAAATAAAGCAAAACAAACTAACAAAAAAACAGCTCCTTTCAGAAAGAGTATACCGTAATGAGAAAAAATCATTCTCTTTCAACCTGGGGAGTTTGGGCTCTGAAAATGTTCATGGTAGGAAAATTTGCAGCCAAAGAATTTATAGTGAAAAAGAAAGCTGGAGAGATGGAAGTGGTCATCGACCACAGGAAAACTTTTATAATTACTGCATGTACACTCAAATAAATAAAAGTAGCAATAAAATTAAAAACAAATGAATTTTCTATAACGGAGGGGGCATTTTAATAAAATAAAATCATAAATATAAAATAATAAGACATCATTACTGTAAATGTGCAAGATCCCTATCAAGACAAAAGAAAAAAAAAAGAGCATCAGTAAAGAGAAAGAGCCAGATAAATAGAACCAGACCATGGTCCAATACAGAAAAACTCAAAAGTATATAGATAATAACTCTTAACACTAATCTATACATTTACAGCAAGGCCATTAAAATTCCAATTGATTTCTTATTCCAGGACTTATGTGGAATGTTAAATGTCAAGTAAACCACGTATCAAAATTCTTTGTATAATAATTATGACAGTGTGGTATCAGCACCCAAACATAGAATTGAGTTTATGGAACAGACTGAGATGCAGAAACACACTTAAGAAAGTACATTATAATGATCAAACACACATCATTTGGAATCAAGCTAGTTGCTACTCAATTTTTACCTCTGTGACTTGAGTTCGTCTTCCCCCATACCAATCTTTTTCTTCTATTCCCTAAAATGAAAAAAAAAAAAAATACTAGTACTAACCCATAGGGATATTGTAGGGATACTTTAGGGAATTCTTGTGAAAGACTCTGGAATGTAGTAAGCATCCTGCCTTTCCTTTAATAATATAGATTGGAGATGTTTCCATATCAATGAATACACAATTATCTTATTCTTTAAATGGATATTTCATGTTTCATTTTATTTTATCAAGTACCTGGTGATTAATTCCTAATGTTTCCAATATTTAGGCAATACAAACAACGTTGCAATGAGAATTTTTCACAAGTTGCCTTGTGAAGTATGTGATTCTTTAATACAGGTGATAAAGATTGAAATATTAGGTAAAATGTTCCCCCACTTTAAATTGTTGCAAATCATCATTAAAAATTTGTGCAAAATTATACTATCATCAGATGTATAGGAGTGTATTTAATTTATTTTAATTTATACATTTAATTTACACATTTCCCCACACACTAAATGATATTTGGTACTAGTAACATTTTCATATACTTCATCTGTATTAGTGAAAATTATTTCTTGTTTTCATTTGCATTCATTCAGTTATGCACAGAATTCACCATCTGTTCATATGTTACTAGTCTCTTTGATAGTCTCTTTTTTTTTATTTTTGATAAATTATCTCTTCATAGGACAACTTGGTGACTCAGTAGGTTAAGTATCTGCCTTCAGCTCAGGTCATGATCCCAGGGTCCTGGGATCAAGTCCCACTTGGGCTCCCTACTCCTCAGGGAGTCTGCTTCTCCAGCTGCCCCTCCTCCCACTCATTTTCTCAATCTCTCTCTCTCTCAAATAAATTAGCTCTTCATATACTATGCCTGTTGTTCTATTAGAAATTTTGCATTCATTTCTCTTAGACTTTTTCCTGTTTGAATGAGTTGTACTCTTTCTAAAAGTTAAGAAAATTGGCAACTTATTTTGTGTGTTCAAGCAGTATTTTTCCTAGTTTATTATTTGTCTTTTGACTTGGTTTTGATACTATTTATCATTGAGAAAATTCTTACCAACTGAAAACTCCCTAGGAAGTATTTTATACACCAAACCTCTTTGGTGGTGTTCAGTAGATCAGTTGGGAGATTCAGGCAATGTAAGAGGTGAGTATAATGAAGAATCCAAATGTATTCATGTATTCATGGCCTTGGAGATTAAAAATCACTTTGTAGATTCTAGTATTTAAACTACTTTTATGACTGCCCTTGCCAATGTTGTAGGGAGCAGAAGTTGTATGGTAAACTGAATTTCTGACTTGTTTTTTAGATATAAGTTAAGTGCAAGACTGAAAAGTTTGTTTAGGAGGCAATATTTTAATACAACATACCATGTGGATTATTTTGAACATCTATTTGGAAACGTCATAAAGACCATGACATCTGTTCTTCTTTAAAGCACAGAGTGAACTATTGTTTCCATATTTTAATGACCTTAAATTTAACATTTGTAAATAACTTTGGTTAAATAATGTGTGAATGATATAATAAAAAGGAAGAGATAATTTTAACTAAAAAATATTGAACACTACTAACAAGTACTTTAGGAGGAAGGAAGAAGGAAGGTTTACAGTTATTTAGAGCCTACTATATTCTAAAAACATAAACATGTTTACATTTACTTCTCTTCACTATGAAAACTGGTGACCCAAAGTCATTCTTAACTCTCTTCATTTAACGAATATTTATTGAGCACCTGGTATATGAAGCATTGTTCCCAGAACCAAGATACACAGTACCAAAACTAAAAAAAAATAAAAAACCTCCTGCCTTCTTGAAAACTACAGAGGAATGAGAAGATGAAAGTTATGTATTATCCAGTTGGTTAGAAAGTTTAAACCTTTTTATAAAGTATAGCACCTACTAAGTATAAAAGCTGAAATGTAAACCTAGTTTTTTCTCACTTTAGTGGCCAAGATCTTTTCTACTATATCATGTAACTGAGATGTTAAAACTGGATTTCTCCTAAAATGAGAAGTTCCTAAATTTCCAGAGTACTCATGAAAGAGCATGAAACAGAAGTCTCTTAGGCAGGGAACTGGAGGCCTTTGTAGTTTCAGCTATGGAATAGGGAGAAAAAAGAATTCAAGATGGTCTTCTAAGTAGTTTGATTATATAACTTACTATCCAGTACAGTCTGTAAAATTGAAAAAGAGACTAATTATGATTATACCTAGACAACACATAGTCAAAGCCAGATTATATACAAATATGGAGCAAACTGCTCTTAATATTGCAGCTCCAAGGAATTCATATATTTTCGCCCCATTTTATCATCTACCTGAAAGCTTCAACCTCTTAGGAGAATAGCAATGGAGAAAGGCTTCATGGCAAGAATTAGCAGAATTCACTGTCTTATCCTATCCTATGGTGAAAATAAACAAGTGAACAATCTCAGAAGCTTATACACACTTTGCACCAGACATGTATGTCTGTTAGAGGTCACCGTGGTACCAGGTGGACTCCAGTTCACAATGCTTGAGTGGAAAATTTCATACTAAAATGTATAATATTAATAACACCAGGATAGTGTTATTACATGGATGACTTCTTTTAAATTTCATGGAACTTTGACTACCATAAGGTCTCAGTGTATCAAGAATGACATGTAATCTTGAAATTTTGATTTGTGAGAGATGCCACCAGGCATCGCGAGCATGACACCAGGATCATCTCCACTGATTACCAACATCATCCCTTACCATCTCCTGTCTCATATCATTCCAGGTTTGCATATCGACTGCACATCGACACAAGGATTACATAAACCTGAGAAATCTTTTTTTTTAGATATATTTAAATTTAGTAATCAGTAATGTGATTCAGGAAAATCTTTCAGAAATATAAAACATTACCATGTGTAGATTCACCAATTAAGGTGTCATATATCACCTACAGTCTCTGAATTGAATTAGAAAGCAAGAAATTGAGTATATGATAATCCTCGCTATCAGTCAAAATTTTGTGAGTTGGCAGTGGTTCTGTAAGTCAACCAATATATTCATTTTCACAAATATGATTTGGATGTGATAGTCATCTATTTTTTATTTTTTTTTATTTTTTATTGTGATGTTAATCACCATACATTACATCTTTAGTTTTGGATGTAGTGTTCCATGATTCATTGTGTATAACACCCAGTGCTCCACGCAGAATGTGCCCTCTTTAATACCCATCACCAGGCTAACCCATCCCCCCACACCCCTCCCCTCTATTGGATGTGATAGTCATCTAAGTCCCATATGCAGAATAATAGATCAACTGTCCTGTATCCATTGGTAACATAACTTGTTCTTGCTTCTGACTTGAAAAAAAGTATCCATATAAAAGTGATCAATTTTAGTTGTTACTACATTGATTTTTGACATGTACTACAGCATATTCTGTAAATAAACGTAGCCAAACAGTTATGCTAAGTGAAATGTCAGACAAAGACAAATACTGTATGATCTCACTTATTTGTGGAATTTATGAAAAAGCCAAACTAATAGAAACAGGATAGAATGGTGTTTGCCAGGACTAGAGAATGAGGACAGTGGGGCAACCTTGGTCAAAGGGTTATAAAATGAGTACATTTTGGAGATCTAACATTCAGCATGGTGACCACAGTTAACAATACTATATCATATACTTTAAAGTTGCTAAGAGAGTAAATTTGAAGTGTTCTCATCATAAAAAAAGTAACTTTGAAAGGTGATGAATGGGTTAACTAACATTGTTGTGGTAATCATTTTGCAGTATATACATGTATCAAATCGCCATGCCATGCATTTTAAGCTTACACAATGTTTTATGTCAATTATATCCCAATAAAGCTGGGAAAAAGGAGTACATAAAATAAAATAGCTGAACACTGAAATACATTTTTAGGGAGCAAATATGAAAGGCTTTTATGTCCCTTTTAATATTTAGGTAAGCAAAATTATTTTTGGTTATATAAATTGCTAATTGAGCTCTTTATCTGATTTAAAATAATCTGGGTTAGGCGACTGCAAGTGTAAAAATATATGAAATCAAGGATTCCTGCTTTGTGTATTAACACTAAGCACTATATAGATTTGAGCTCAAACATCATTTGAAGTACTACTTAATCTGTAACCAACAAAATAAACAAAACCCTCAATGAATCTGACTTCAATTATGATCCAAGCATACCTTAGCCTAGGCAAGGATAAAAACAATTACATGTATAAAACATCAGAAATAATTTTGTCAGAAAAACGTAAAAAAATAGGATTTGTGATTTGCTATCTGAATACTACTATCTGTAAAATTTTTATAGCTCAATATTGAGGACTAGCTTAAAAAATGACTAAATTGAGCTAAGCAAAAAATATTTAATCCAAAATTTTTGTGTTGGTGATCCTAATGGACTATCTTTGTGGCTTGCTAAATCAGAGCAAAATGTTTTTAATTCTATTTTTTAGAAAAAAAAATTATTATTGCACTCTAATTCATGCCAAGCCCCCCACAAAGTACGCTAGAATGAGGTATATACTACTGAAATTATGCTATATGTAGAAAAGTGGCCATCAAGGGCACAAAATGCCTCCCTGCTTGTGGCACACTATCTTTTAAACATTTTTAAATGCTATGCACATAGACAATATTTCCACTTTTCTGAAACTCTCTGTGGATATCAACTGATACTTTAAAAAGGGTGAACATCCAATCCAAAGATTTCCATAAAAAGAATATTTGTGGTGCCTAAAAAAGTAAACAGCAAGGGCAATTAGATGTTTGTTATTAAGGTAATTACATAAATATAACCTTGATTGTATGGAGCCATTTTAATTATGAGAGTGAACTCACAGTAGTAACACAGAAAACACGAAAATAGCAGACCACCAAATGTTAGACACACCACATATTCCAGAATAACTTCTAATTTAATTTAAGAAATTTGAAGATAGATTTCTGAGTTGAAGACAATTTATCTGTAAACTGAGCAATCAAGTCAGACACTCATATAAAGAAGATAGATGTATTAGTTGTGTCTTGAAGTAGACAAAGAAATATGCTTACCAACTATTCATTCACTTTTCCCCACTCCTGTTTACTGTTCAGGACACTTAACACAGCCTTTGGATTCCACCTGTGGATATTGAAGTGGTTAAAGCTCTTTACGTATTAGGGATTTCCTATGAAATAGGGGAATCTTGGATCACACCCAAAGTTCTGCTCAGATTGGGCATGAGATAAAAACTAGTGTATCAGGGAAAGGATGCACCACGCTGTATCTCAGTCCTTGCATGGTGTTCTCTCTCTTCCATGGTCCACAGAACCAGAGGAAATTCATCACTTGTTCCAGGCCAGCTCAAATAGAGCCCCTTCCTTTTCCTTGGATCATCTCCACCGATTATCCATTTTGAGGAACTGGTGACGACTATTGTCTTAGCTGCTCTATCTCACTTTGGAAAACAAAATGTAACCAGTAGTAGAGTTCAAAATATGCCTGTGATCTGGCCTCAAACAAATTTATCTCTGATATATTTACTCAAAAAACATATACTTCTAGTCAAATGATGTTTATGATGTGTACTTTTACCTCTTTAGCACGAAGTAATCATTTTTATTTATTTTCTTTTTTTAACAATTAGTAAAAGTACTTTATTTTCCTCTCATATTTGCTTTATATCTTGCTGTACAAAGTTATGAAGTTCACAGCTTTATGCCAAAATGTAAGAAGGCTAAGTTTTTAAAAAGTCTGTGCTTGTTTTCCCATACAGAGGCTCACACTTGCTCTCCTTTCTTCCCTTCCGCAGGGAAAATGATCAGAATCAAACTTTAAGAAATCTGGTACACACAAGATGAAAAATGGCTTGGTGACAAAAGATTCTTTATCAAGTTAGAGTAAGTCTTATAGCAATGGTTAGGTTAGAATAGAATTACAGCAGATGTGACATTTGGCATTGGAAACCTCTAGGTTTGGATTGGTTTGTCACTTTCTAGTTATGTGAGTATGTGTAAAGGGTTTCGTCTTTCTTGAGCCTCTATATTCTCTTTCTTAAAATTTGAATGATAATATATAATTTGAAGAGAATTACAGACAACACATAGAAGCAGCCACACTCTGCATACAGGGTAAATGATTGATAAATGTTAGTTACTCCATTACTTTAAACTTGTCAATAATGTGACATAATTATCTATTTAAGCATAAGTCTAGGGGTGCCTAGCTGGCTCGGTCAGTGGAGCATGCGACTCTTGAGCTCAGGGTTGTGAGTCTGAGCCCCACATAGGGGGTAGAGATTACTTAAAAATAAAATCTTTAAAAAAAAATAAATCTAAAAAGGAGTTGTGTCAAGTTTTTACAAGTAAAAATCCAGGTTGAATGTTTTTATAGATTACATATTTTATTTTGTGTCTCTTTAATTTAAAGAGCAATAGCAATGTAGATGTTATAAACAAGTCCCTTTTTTTTTTTTTTTTTTTTTTTTTTTTTACTAAAGCAGAGCAACTAAAGCTAATACCCCCAGGAAGTTGTGTCTGGTAATATTTTTCTGAAGGATCTCTATTCAAAGTATGAACATCTGAAATTAAGAGACTATGATTATTCTTGATATTTAATCTATTCCCTTCTCATTAAGTTCTGTAGGTATATTTCCCTATTTATGAGTTCACCTGCCAAACAAACAAGGAAGAATTAATATTTTTTTATTTTTTAAAGATGTTATCCATTTATTTGAGAGAGCGGGAGTGAGTGAGAGAGAGAGAGTGTGTGAGCATGAGCAGGGGGCAGGGCAGAGGGAGAGGGAGAAGCAGACTCCCCACGGAGGAGGGAGCCCCAACCACAGGGCTTGATCCCAGGACCCTGGGATCATGACCTGAGCTGAAGGCAGACACTCAGTCGACTGAGCCACCCAGGTGCACCAGAAATGATTAATTGAATGAATAATTGTTAAAAATAATATCTGCAAAAAGCAAACAAACTGAAGTCCAGATTAAGGTGACCTCTTTGAATGCAGGGCCTTAATCAAAGATTGCAGTTACCCTACAATTCTGACATGGTATTGTGAAAACTAATGAGAGATAGCTTTTTCAAATCACTCATAGTTATTACAGAATTATTCAACGCAACAAAATATTAGAAGAAAATCAAACCTATATAAAACAAATTCATATTAATACATAACACACCCACATAAGAGGAGGGGTAAACAGGTCACGATATCTTAACATCTATGTTTATTCTGCCATCAGGCATTTGCATGTAGGTCGGATCTAATATGCTAGCTCTTATCAGAGCAGGCTCCAAAACCTTCAGCCAGAGACTCCACCTCCCAGGTTTTGGAGAGCAAAAAAGGATCATGCATCCCCATATTGGGAGCAAATATCACGAAGGTGTGAAAGCTAAGAGTAAAATTTTTATTCTAAGCAAAATTTAACATAGCCAGTGTACATGTTGGTTCTGCTACCTCACCACCCATGAGTTTGAGAGTTTGAGGTTTTATGTATGTATGGAATGTGGAAAACTGACTTGATCTGATCTTAGTAGATGTGATTAGTGTATATCTCACCTTGCTGCCCCCACCAAATTGGCTGTAGGTTTTTTTTTTTTTAATTTAATGTTATTATGTTATGTTAATCACCATACATTACATCATTAGTTTTTGATGTAGTGTTCCACGATTCACTGTTTGCGTATAACACCCAGTGTTCCGTGCAGAACGTGCCCTCTTTAATACCCATCACCACGCTAACCCACCCCCCACCCCCCTCCCGTCTAGAACCCTCAGTTTGTTTCTCAGAGTCCATAGTCTCTCATGGTTTGTTTCCCCCTCCAATATCCCCCCTTCATTTTTCCTTTCCTATTATCTTCTTTTTTTTTTTTTAACATATAATGTATTATTTATTTCAGAGGTACAGCTGTAGGTTTTATGGGTAAGGAAACCAAGCAATACTATTTCACTGATCTTGATAAGAGGTACTTTGCATTACTGCCCTTAGGTATGACTTGTGGGTAGGAAATATGACCTGGAGCTGAGCTTTAATCAAATGCACCCTGGTTGCTGAATATCCTTTTCTGCTGTTATTGCCCACTTCTCTCACACTTTGTGTCAGGTGTCAAGGGTGCAACAAGGAAGGGGAATGAGATGGTGCAATTCTCATAAGAAATTGATACTCAAACCTATAGTTTCTAGCAATGACAGCTGCTATCTCTTTGGGTCAGTTTTAAGATTTTTGATAAAATGAAAGAGAGACATTCTAAAGGATACTACTTACATAGGCAAAATGTAAGATCTGTGTGTTGGGTAGAACTTCAATTTCAATATTGTTTTATATTGAATGTCTACGATTTGCCAGACATCTTGGTAATCATTGGCTGGCTCACAAACTAATAAAAGCATAGAAAATTAAAATGAGGAAGTATACAAAAACAGAAGAGGGTCTATATCCTACAATATCTGCTAAGACATTGCCTTGATGATTCTTTCCGAGAATTAGAGCCATTATTTAGGGCAGATATCCCATCTCACAAATTTACAACCAGTCAATGTCCAGTTGGGTCCATGTCTATGAATGTCTATGTATATTTATGTCTATGTATAGTGTGCATTCTTGGAAAATATGGGAGAATCTCTGCAATTTGTTGCAATGTGAATATTACATGTTTGACATTCATTCTCACTTCTTACACACAGGGGTACATCCACATACACTAACATATATATATATATATATATATATATATATATATATACACACACACACACACACACATATATATACTTACACATTTACTTGTATATTGAAATATTTACTTAAATAAATATATATCAAACATATGCATTTATATTTAATTACATGCATCAACACTCATATATACATATATAAATTCAAAAGCATTGATTTTGTCAGCTAAAAATGTATTGAGGTTAAAGCCTTCACAAATCTGTATTTCTATTTGAAAGAACATTCATATCTCATGCACCAGAATATTGGACAACTAGGGTCAGACTATGTAAAATTTGACTACAATTAGAGGATTGACTTAGGTATGGCTCCAAATACTCACATGTATTTCAGGTGCGCCTGGGTGGCTCAGTCGGTTGGGCGACTGCCTTCGGCTCAGGTCATGATCCTGGAGTCCCGGGATCGAGTCCCACATCAGGCTTCCTGCTCGGCGGGGAGTCTGCCTCTCCCTCTGACCCCCGTCCCTCTCGTGCTCTCTGTCTCTCATTCTCTCTCTCTCTCTCTCAAATAAATAAATAAAATCTTTAAAAATATACTCATATGTATTTTAAAGCAACACCTCCCAGCTTTAAGAGAGTGAAATAGTCTGGCAGTGAAATAGTCCTTCTCTGTGGGTTACCAGAGTGACCAGGTCTGAGAGAACTGGGATTTCAGTGTCATGGATTCAGCATTGCCGGTGGGAGCTCCAGACATCTTGTCATTTTTTTTTTTACATATCATCATATTCTTTCCCTTCCTTGGAGACCTTCAATTGAATTTAGGGATAATAAGGGGGGAACTAACTTGAAGTTATAGATGAAAGTTTTAATTGACATTTTAAGATCTGGATCTATTAGAAAGAACCAAGGGTTAACGTGGTAGTGCAAACCTTTCTCAAGGAAACCACTTAGTTTAGTCCATGAATGTATGCACTCAACTTTTGAAACAGGCCTCAAGATTTATAGTAAGGATTACTTCTCATGCTAAAACATCAGTGTTTCCTTAAAAGTCATGTCCCAAGACACTAAGCAACTTTCTCATATGTTTGGGCCCATGTGAAAAACTAGGAAGACGTGGACCAGGTCAATAGCTAGACTTTAGCCATGTACATGTGTTAATAACAGACAAAAACTTGATGGACAACAGATTCTAGGACAGTAAAGAAATTTTTGAGAGAAAATCACCTTAGGAGAAGAAGAAACCTTGCTGGGTAAGTTAGACTCAGCATCAGATTCTCAGCGCTGGGTTGGAGAGCTACGGTTTTGTACCCCCTGTTTTTCCTTGAGCAGCCATTCACCCTGCAAAGTAAAGAGCTCTATCAAAGGAGAATTTTCCTTCTTGAATATGGCTTCACATTGAGTTTAGCGTTCTTAGAAGACATGTGCTGAGACAATGCTGACATGTTCTACTTATTTAGGGTGAGCAATCCCACAGAATGAGGGGAGAAGGAAAGTGAAGCAGAGAAGGGAAAAAGAAAATTGAAGCTGGTGTCTCAAACAAGCTTAGGATCACATGAATATGTGGCTGATCACTCAATCATAATGGATATCTTTCAGATAAGGTAATGGATTGCCTGCATCTCAAAACAGTCTGGGGAAGAAAAGGCAACCAATTTATGTGCTAACTCCTTAATTTTTTTTTTCTTTTAATTGATCAAAGATCATCCAACAGAGCATTTACTCAACCACACAATCAGGGTGTGACTTAATCTGGGAAAGCCAGAGCCTCTGGTATCTGACCTGAAGTTGGTGTGGCTCCTGCTACACCAGATATAATAGGACTCTGTCCCAGCCTTGTTTTATCTCTGAGGGAATCTAAATATTCAAGATATGGTCATTTATAATTTCCTAAAAAAAAAAAAAAAAAAAACACCTTTGGCAAAAGACATAGTCACTGCTTCTGCAACTTGTCCTAGGGCAATATTTAATATTCATCACTAATCTCCTTCACCACCCATTCTGGATTTTACTAGGATGATTCAGACCTTCAGCATGATGTGCATATTACTGCAGTTGCCCATTTACAGTTGTCACTGGGCAGATAAATTCCAGGAAATAATATAATGAACTCCTGTGTTGCAAACATACCTCCCTCTTCCATTACATAGTCACAACCCCATCTTCTCATAGTTAGCAGGGTTATTACATCAGCGAATAGGGAAATTATTACTCTACTACCTGGACTGTTGACAAGAGAAGTCTAAAGTGAGCGGGTAATAAGCACAAACTCCAATTCAGTGAAACCCTACAATACACTCTGATAGAAATGTTGAACTCTTTGGAACATGGACTTCAAATCTAGCAGAGTATACATTTGCTGAGATGAAAAGTACGAATTCCACAAGTGGGTGAATGAGAGTGAAAATGAAAAAGGTCCACCCTATTTTATCCCTTGATTCTTACACTGGTAATTTCTCATTGTGGCAAAGATACCAAACTATATTGTCCATTCAGACATTATCCTAACCCTTCAAAGTGATTTTTCCAAGCCACAGATTTAGCTGAGGTAAGCTTTCAGTAGGCCCTTCTAATGTTTTAATAATTCAGCTGTTTCAGGGTGAAGACCTATATGATATATATGATATAATTCTATAATTTTGAGCACACTAATCCACTCCTGTGCTATAAATGTGTCTCTTCTTCAAGGGTAATATGTGGGATACCATCATGACAGATCAGGTATTCTTTTTTTTTAAGATTTTATTTATTTATTTGAGAGAGAGACAGAGATAGTGACAGAGAGCATGTGCGGGGAGGAGAGGGAGAAGCAGGCTCCCCAATGATCAGGGAGCCCAACATGGGGCTTAATTCCAGGACTCTGGGATCATGACCTGGGCCAAAGGCAGACACTTAATCGACTGAGCCACCCAGGAGACCTTACATCAGGTATTCTGAACACCATTGACAAAAGTTACTGGTGAAGTCACTGTCCCGGAAAAGATATTCCAATATCCAGGTTACATATCTATTCTGTCAGGGTCCTTGTGTGTGGAAATTATGAAATTTTAGCACACTACCACCTAGTGCATGGCTGGACTTTTTAAGGTATAATGCTATCTCAAGAGGTCAGCTTCAGTTTATATTACTAGCAGATTGACAATTGTTTATCTCACCAGCTGTGGTGAGATAGAGAGCCTGCACTGTTGGCAACAATCATAGTTCCATCCCTGACACCATTTCCACTCTATTTTGGGTCTGTGCCCAGTCTAGGGTAAGCTGAAGAGAAAAGCTAGTGGTCCTCACAGGTTGAGTTATCCTGTTCATCTGGTTTTTGAGAGCCTCATCTGTGTCAGATGATCTCTGGTGTTATATGAGAAATAAAGATCCACATATCCAGCTCCTTAGGTTCATTCACATAATTCTTGTCCAAGTCCCAGACACCAGCCAAGTTATTCTCCATGTCCCAGGCATCAAAGCATATCCCTATCTTAACTTCCTTTTCCTTTCATGGTATGTGAATAGCCAAATGTTCTGCTAGCAGCGCTATGGATTGTGTTTCCCTTCACCTCTGTCTTCATGACCAATTTTTATAGGGGCAGAAGTGTAGCAGCAACTTTGGTCCAGCTTACTGCCACATTACATGCCAATCTTTCTGTAAAGACTCACATCCTTTCTTCTTCCATCAGCTGATCGTTGCGATCGTCCCATGAAACTATGTGTGTAGCATTGTTGCGAAAGAAGTTGGTGATATGAGAATATAGGACAACTGTTTATAGTTATAAGCCAACTGTGTCTTCAGTTCTTCTGCAACTGGTTAGGCCAATTTTTGATTGTATCACTACCATCATGCAAAAGATTGCTGCTGTGTCTGCCTAACTTTATGCACTGGGGAATTGGATGGCACAGATTTCATGATGACTAGCCGTGGTTGCCTAGTCAATTAGTGTATCAATATCAGAGGCTCATTCTCTACATGAGTACCAGCACTTCTCTTCTGAGGAGGATATCACCTGTTTCAGGACCCCAGGTGTCTATTCTGGGACATCCCTGACTCCACATGCTGTCATTATTCATCATGGATACCTTTAGCAAGATTAAATCTATTGACTCTTTTATCCCAAGTGGGATAGCAGCTTTCTCCCCTGCCTGAACATTTGTAAGTGGAGTATTGTTCTGCGCCTCACTTAAAACTGACAACCTTGGAAGTCACCCAGTAAATTATGTGGAAGAGTATAATAAAATCTCAAGTGCTGTGCCTCTATCTTAGTGGCAGGAGAAGTAAAGTACAACTATTTGTGTTGTATCTTTTTTTTTTAAGATTTTATTTATTTATTTGCGAGAGAGAATGAGAGAGAGAGAGAACATGAGAGAGGGGAGGGTCAGGGGGAGAAGCAGACCCCCTGCTGAGCAGGGAGCCCGATGCGGGACTTGATCCCGGGACTCCAGGATCATGACCTGAGCCAAAGGCAGTCGCTTAACCAACTGAGCCACCCAGGTGCCCTATTTGTGCTGTATCTTAAAGGGATAGCATAGTATATCCCAGATCACTAACCCCCTAAGAAGTACACAGACACCTGTTTTTTGTTTTTGTTTTTGTTTTTTCTGGATTTTTTTCCTTGTATCTACTGTCATAACTATGTCTTTCTATGATGTCTATAGAATTTGCCAGTTTCTCTTCAGCAAGTCCAGTTAGTATTATTCCATTAACACAATGGGCCAGCATAGTACTCAGGACTATATAATTACAGATTGCAGGACAGTTAACATAGACTTTTGTTATATTGCTTTTCTTGCTATGTATTTGTAAACTTCTCTCAATAATCTCTAATAATGGATCAAGAAGAATATTGCCCATATATAAATAGCCCCATGCCAGGTGCCAGACTTGTATAGATCAATTCTATTAACAATGCTATATTTAGCGAAATGACTACAATTGGGGCCACCACCTGAGTGAATTACACATTAGTCACTATGATTCATTTATGTGGTTTTTCTTTCAATATTTTTTTCTTGTTTTTTTTTCCCTTGAAGAAACTAGATGAGAAATGTGAATGACGATATGTGTTCACTATCATCCATGCAAGTTCAAATTTTTGTTTATGTTGATAATCTTTGTATACTTTCAGGGTTTCCAAATCACTTTGTTTTTACCATGAAGAAGGCAGAAATTCTAGATATGTTGCTCCCATACCAAACAAATGTAAAAGCTTCTTGATCTCCCACTATTTTACCTTCAAACTTTATCTCATCACAAGTAAAAATACGTGAAAACTTTCATAATTGTGTTGTCATGCATGTCATGAATTTTGACCTCCACACTCAACACAAGCTTCACAGCAAAATTTAGCTGACTGCTAGGCAAAAACCATCTTTCCATTCATAGCAGAATGTCAATGACCCATTACTGAAAAGTGTATGCTGATTTACTTTATTTTACCAGGGAACATTTTCCACAAGTGAAAGAGATAGGAATTGAAAGGGTAAGAACATATAAAGACTTGTCAGGTCTATAAATTTAAAAACACATTTGAAGTGAGAACTTTTCATACTATTCTCTACAGAACCACTAGAGCCCCAGCCAACCCCTTTGAGGCTGTGGAGGGGAGTACCAGCAGGTGAAATAAGCCGGGCTCTCAGATGTCCAATCACGTTTTGAAATTGAACAGCTTCAGCATATCTGCTTTGAACATCAGACATACTTGTCAGATTTTATCTTTAAAAAGGATGTTATTTTTTTGTTAATGTTTTTTAAACCACCGATCTGATCCAACTTTTTAATGTTCACTTTAAGTAATACATGTCCTCCAATCTAATTTTCAAAGCTTATATGCCATAAAAATATGATATATCCAATATCATCACATATTAAATATTTCCATTAAAAATACTATCATGGGGGCGCCTGGGTGGCTCAGTCCTTAAGCGTCTGCCTTCGGCTTAGGTCATGATCCCAGGGTCCTGGGATCAAGCCCCGCATCGGGCTTCCTGCTCCGTGGGAAGCCTGCTTCTCCCTCCTCCCCTCCCCCTGCTTGTGTTCCCTCTCCCGCTGTGTCTCTGTCTGTCAAATAAATAAAATCTTAAAAAAAAAATACTATCATGTTTTCTTTTCTATTTTTGCCACCAAGCCTATTCTCATTTTTTTTTTTCTTATTCTTTTTGCTGTTTTCTACCACTTCTTTATCTATGCCTTTGGAAAAAACCTAACCAGTTAAATCAATAATCCTTAATTCCTGGGATGGTGCTGATATTTCTTGTGTTTTAGGCAATATCATATTGGTGAAGTAAAAGTTCTGGTTGTGTGATGTCTATATTTTAGTATATCTCATATCTCATTTTTTCCTCTGATCATTAGGAAATGTATGGAATTACATTTCATGGTATATAAAAACCTTATTCTGCTTCCCAATAAAATTCATACGGTGTTTTATTCTTCTAGGAAATGTTTTTAAAGTAGTAAGTAATAAATTACAAATATTCAACTATGTGCCTCATTATCATCCATCTGGTAGCACAGAAATTTGTTTTGGATAGAAAGACTGGACTTAAATTTAGGAGAAAGCCATGGGAATAATGGTTATGCTTACATGCTTGTCCATATACAGCAACCTTCCACAATTCAGTGAGATATTCTCCTGTCAAAGATATGCATAAAGGTCTCTGTAAAACTAAGCAAAATGTGAATAATGTTGCATGCAAATCCACGAGAATGACAGATCGGTTTAGAATGATATGTCACTGAATTAACAGTGGAACAAGGGAGAAAGTAGCTAAATTAAACAGAGAGTGAAGCAAGTAACCCACTCCAAACCTCGGATAAAAATAAGCAGAATTGAAAGCTTTGCAGGAACAAAATTGCAATGGGAAGAAGAACAAATAGAATCTGACATTATGACTTTCTGTGGCCTAAATGTCTGTGGCTGGAGATATCAAAAGATATGTACCAAGTCTCAGTGAAAAATAAAGTGGCTAAGCTTGAAATTGCTACAAAGCAAATAATTTGAAACAAAATCAGTTAACATGACTGAGTGTCATGGTGATTTACCATCGTCTCTTAAAATTTGCTCCTGGTAGATATGTTAAGAAGAAAAGTAACTGAGATGAAAGTCAAATGTCACTTAAAGTTTCAGTTTTAACTTTATGACAAATAGCCCAGCTACATAACCTTTGTTAAGTCACTTGTCTGATGCTCTTTGACTAAAATAAAGGTGTTGGGCAAAATGATAAAGGTCTATTCTGTTTTTATGCATCCTCATTAATATATATTTTTTTAAATTTAGAAATCCAGGAACAGGATGCTAGGTTTGATTACAGTCCTGCCATTTATTATATTCTTAATCTTTCCCTGCATCAGTGCCCTTATTCATCAGTTGTGATTAATAAAGGTGTCTACCTCACATGGACATTATAAGGGAAAAAAATGAAATAACACATGAAAAGCATTTTCAATTAAGCCTACTGGGAAGGCATTCACTATATGTTAGCAAAAGTTGATTTACCAAGAAGCTAATATAACTTAATCTGTGGGATCGTTATTTGCTGGGATTCCTTCAAATGTTTTATACCCAATTTATAATTAAAATGTTGCATTGTTTTTAAAGAGCACCCAAACATTGAATAAGCTTCAAACCCTCATAAAACTAAAAGGTACCAATTATTATTTCTCACAATTTTAAAATTAGGATGTAAAAAGTGCAATTTATTCAATTAGTTACTTACAAAATAATAGTTATATTAAAAAGTTTGGTGTAGCTAACAAGTAGTCAAATTTATCATCTAGAAGAGAAGTAGCATAGAGTAAATGGTTCGTAAAATCACTATTTCATTATAAAAGTGAAAGTGATTTCAAGGATGTCACTGCTTATTTTAAAGGAACTTGGTGAGTTGACTAAGACAGTTGGTCAGCATGGCCAAATGGGTGCATTTTCTCTTTTTAGACACTAGCGCGTCGTTCCCACTGGGAAACTACACGACTAGGAAGGAAGGAGTCCTCACATGCACTGGACAGGAAAAAAGTCCAGCTGTTCCAATGAAGAGCATTTCTGAGGAGAGAGGAAATATTGAATTCATCCTTGATTTTGAAGTTAAGCAATTCTGTCCATCTTTTACTCCCGAATTACACAGTTTTGTGTGATGAAAGAAAAAAGTAAGCTTCTTATACTCTTTTCTCCCCCCTGAAAACTTCTTAGGGCAGACTTCAGAAACCTTAATTCTCTGAGGAAATTAAACATGCTATTGCTCAGGTATGGAAACCCAGTGGAGCATAGAGAGCAAAAGGTAAATCTAGGAGATACCTACAGAAAGCAGAATGGCCAGAGTGCAGATGTTGATGGGAAAGGCTCTGATTTCATCCTCCTTATTGCTACAGATTTAACATCCCCAAGTTCAGTGTTTGTTTTTATCTGTCAGAAAGCAATGTTTCCTACTCTTCCTATCTCAAAGAATTAGCTGTCAATATCACATGAGATAGTGTGGGCAACATCGTTCTACTGTGAAATCTCTACAAATAAAAGGTTAAGTTACTATAGAACAGTTTAAAATGTAACCTCTTGATGGATCTTATTGACAGAGCTTTATTTTCTCAAAATATTACTGAAAAAAAACTTGCTTTTTTCATTATATGATTTCAAGCCTGGATATCTCGAATAAGTTTACAAAATGAGTTCATTACACATTTATCACCCAAGTTATATAATGGGTAGTGGCTTTGCTATTAGTTGCATGATCTTGGGCAAGTTGCTGGAAATGCTTGTCCCTTCCCTGTCTTTGTCAATAAAACTCGGTTAAAATCATGGTAGATGTGCATAATAGATTTCTAATTTTAGAAAATGCCTGTGGTAAATACAATATAGGATTTTATTTTATTATTTTACTATAATGTAATGCCAAGAGTTGTATTTAATACATAGACAAAATTCTCCCAATAATAGAAATACAAAAGAACATAAACATTCACAATTTTTCCATATCCCAACAAAATGTTTTTACTTTTTCATGTTTATTCCATGTCCTTTTTATATTCTTGAGAATTTTAATAATATTACAATCTAAAGTTTTATAATTGTTTTAAAAATTAACACTATGTTATAAACATTTTCTATATTTCCTTTTAATATCCATACCTACGATTAGGGTTATAACATCTTATCTAGTGTATGACAATCAGATTATTTAATCATTGAATCATTGTTTGAAATTCAGTTCATATATGTAATGAGAATACCATAGTATGGGAGAAACTCTCAATGAATGTTAACCATAAATTTTATTTTATTGTTGCTATTATCAAACATTATGCTTATTAAAATAATTAATATATTTTATTTTTTCTTTCTTCATATTATTGCCTTAATACAAATTTATAACTGTGATTATTATGTTAAATAAGAATATTTTTAAGGAGTATGGAATATATTGCCATATTAAAAGAGTGTCATCCATTCAAATGTCTAAAGAAATAAATGGGTATATGTTTATATAACTCCCGGAATTGTATTTATCATTGGTTTATTATTAATTTTAATTTTTAGTAATTTAATAAATAAAAATGAAATGATGTCATTTTGTTTTACATACCTTCAGAAACTATTAAACTTGTTTTAAAAAATAATTAATTGACTTTATTTCTTAGATTCTAGTTTTACATGAAAATTGAACAGAAAATACGGAAAGTTTCTACATATTTTTTACCTTGCCAACAGTTACCCCTATTATTTTTTGAAGGATATGTTGAGGATATTTTTTTAATTTTAATTCCAATATAGTTAACGTACAGGGTTATATTAGTTTCAGGTGTTCAATATAGTGATTCAACAACTCCATACATCACCCGGTGCTCATCACCAGTGCTGTCCTTAATCCCCAACACCTACTTCACCCATTCCCTCACCCACCTCCCCTCTGGTAACAATCACTCTGTTCTCCATAGTTAAGGGTCTTTTCTTGGTTTCTCTTTCTCTCTCCTCTTTTTTTTTCCCCATTGCTTGTTTTGTTTCTTAAATTCTACATGTGAGTGAAATCATATGGTATCTGTTTTTCTCTGACTGATTTCACTTAGCATTATACACTTTAGTTCCATCCATGCCATTACAAATAGCCAGATTTCATTCTTTTTTTATGGCTGAATAATATTCCATTATATATGATTTCATTATATATATGATATGTATCATCTTCTTTTTCCATTCATCAATTGATGGATACTTGGGCTGCTTCCATATATTGGCCATTGTAAATAATGCTGCTATAAACATAGGGGTGCGGGGATCCCTTTGAATTGGTATTTTTGTATGCTTTGGGTAAATACCCAGTAGTACTATTGCTGGATCGTAGGGCAGTTGTATTTTTAACGTTTTGAGGAAACTCCATACCATTTTCCCCAGTGGCTGCATCAGTTTGCATTCCCACCAACAGTGCAAGAGAGCTGCCTTTATTTTTAATATTTTGTATTGATGTGGTACTTTTGTTACAACTGATAAACCAATAGGGATGCATTATTATTATTAAGTTGCTAATTTACATTACTGTTCATTCCCTCTGAGTTTTGCCAAATGCATAAGGACATGTATCCACCATTATCTTATAATACAGAATAGTTGCCCTAAAAATTCCCTGTGTTTCACTTCTCTCTCCTCCCTCTAACCTCTGCCAACCACTGATCTTTTACTCTCTTGCTATAATTTTGCCTTTTCCAGAATGTCATATAGTTGGAATCACAACAGTAGATAGACTTTCAGACTGGCTTTTTTCACTTTAAGATTTTCTTTTTTAATTAAATAAAAATTCTCAAATTAGGTTTATGACATTTTATCTTCTGTTTTTATCAGTTGATACTTTTTACTTTTTTGAGATTTCAGTTGGTTCTTTTATTATTATTATTATTTTGTTAGTATCATTTACATAGTTGGATTTTCAATATTTTTTTCTGTTTTGTCACTAATGATGAGAACACAAATTTTATAATAGTATAATGTGTTTAAAGTTTTTGAGTACCTCTTACTGGTTTCAAATTGCTAATTATTCATGTAATTCAGACATGATGAAAATGCCGTGTGAATAAATTTTATCTTAACTATTTTACTTTAGAATGTAATAGCATAAAATGCAGTCAAAAATGTCAGAAATAAAATTCAAACCACCTATTTCAATAGCTACAGATTATCATTATAAATATTTTTAGAGATATTCTTTCTTAATATTAAGCATTTTTATTGTAATTAGGATTGGTTTTCCTTAACAGCCTTTCCTACGTAATTTTCTCAATAATATTGAATTAGGTATTTTAAATAATTTTATTGATATAGTAAGTACATACCATAAAATTCACCCATTTTAAGTGCACAATTAAATAGTTTGTAGTAAATTTACCAGTCACCAACATTTGGTTTTAGAACATCCATCAACACAGGTGAGAGTTTACAATTAATCCTGTCTTGCAGTTTTACCTCCAGGCAACCACTAATCTACTTTGTCTCTCCCTTTCTGAACATTTCATATTTATTGAATTATGCAGTATATGCTATTTCCTGTCTTTTTTCACTTGTTGTAATATCTCAGAGGTTAGTCCATACAGCAACATATATTAATATTCCATTCATTTTTATTGCAAGTAGCATTCCTTGTATAGACATATGACAATTGTGTTTATCCATTCACCATTTGGATTATTGTGGGGGGGTTTGTTTTGTTTTGTTTTTGCTATTATGATAAACGCTTGCTATGATCATTTAATTATCTTTGTACAAGTTTTTGTACAGTGAAGTATAAATTGGATTTTGGTAAAATAAATAAAGACTTCACTGTTAAGACAATTTTAACAATGGTGATTATACATAGTAAATTATGGCTAATTCAGTTATTTATTAATGGGCTTGAATGTTCTACTATGTGACTAGGAAGCCAACTCAAAAATATTTTATTAACTGTGCATCTTTGTGGATAAGAAATGATGTATTATTTTCTCAAGAATCAAGAAAAAGACTGAAAATATTTTCTTTCCTTAAGAATTTTTGTGAGGGAGAAGTTTACAAACTATAAGAAGTAACATTTTGTAAACTTTTCATTTTCACCCTGTGAGAGTATCTACTTGTCAATTTCTGTAAGGCAACACTCCCTAATCCATCAAAACAAGGTGGGAGAGATAAAAGAAAAATACAAAAATACGTTTTCTTGCCTTTGCTTTTTGAACTCAAGAGAAGTTGAACAGGCAAATTAAGGTCTGAGATATTTAATGATGCTTATATTATGGGACATTATATATGTAAAAATATATATTTCAGGTATATTCTAAAATGTTGCTCCATATTTTGACAACCTTTGGTTTTTTATGTAAAAAAGCATCAATATTAAAACCATACTTGGAAAGAATGAAATAGCATACACAAAGCATAGTACATTTTCCATCTGGAAAATATTATTACATATGTTTATATTACTGAAAAATAAAAACAAATACATACAAAATACCCCAACCAAACAAAAAAATTAAAAAAGCTTCATGCTTTTGAAACATTCTAGTGGACTATTGCTTAAAACATAAAATGTTAATAGCTCATGTTTTTGCTTTATATTTCAGAGACCATCTTTGTTCTAGGGCTTTATATTAATTACTTTCCAGGTAATTTTCATAACCACTCTAAACCATAACCTTTTCAAGTTAAAAAAAAAAGAAAAGAAAAAATAATTATGTAGTAAACTTTTAAGAAATCTTTCTTAGTAAATGTAATTCATGACCTGGTGACCATTAAATGTTAAGCAGATATCATCCACATATAATAAAATGTGGCATCTAAGACCCAAATAGCTATGGAGATCATATGCTCAGTTACTGTTCCATGTATATAGTTCTTTGTCCTCTATTTCAGCTACCTAAGAATTTGGGAAAATACATATTCAGGGGGCACCTGGGTGGCTCAGTCGTTAGGCGTCTGCCTTCAGCTCAGGTCATGATCTCAGGGTCCTGGGATTGAGCCCCGCATCGGGCTCCCTGCTCCACAAGAAGCCTGCTTCTCCCTCTCCCACTCCCCCTGCTTGTGTTCCCTCTCTCACTGTGTCTCTTTCTGTCAAACAAATAAATAAAATCTTTAAAAAGAAAAAAAGAAAATACATATTCAGGCAGATATGTCCTCCTACATGCAATTTCTGCACATTTCCAGGAATATATCTAAACACATTTTAAGAGTCAGGATAGAGTATGTTTTAGCGTGTGGAAGAATAACATGCAAATATCAGTAGCTTTTAATGAATATTTCCTTCTTGTTCTTGCTACATGGCTCAGAATTCTGCACTATACACTCATGGATCCTGGGGGAAATGCTCCGACATCCCAATATATGCTTCAAGTATCCATAGTGAAGGGGAAGTGAGATCTGGGAAGTTGAGTACGACTCACATCCAGTCACATTTCATGGCCATAACTTACTGGATGGCTATATCCAAATTCAAAAGGTCAGAAAGGTAGAATCCTCTCCGTACATGGAGGCAGAGGAAAACTGAATAATGGCCAGTATTATTAATTTTATTCTCTTCATTGACAAGTCATACCTTTCTCACTTTTTACAATTGGATTTGTGTGATATTATTAGAAGAAAAAAGGAGAAAAAATAAGAAAGTGATAATTTTGTGCTTTTCAAAGTCACCCCAATGATAATTTTCTGGTTTGACAAATGTAATGATGCCACCATTTTAGCACCCTCATTTGATAAGCTCTCAGTCTCTCAACTTATGATTTAGTAGTTACTACATGGTGACTGAAATTTATTAGGAAGTATGACAAGTAAAGTACAATATTTATGTCAACCATTTCTAATCATCTTTTGCAATTAGAATGAATTTTAAAACAAATACAATGTATGTTCTAAAAACCAAGTGTTCAGAAGCATGGTGTATTCATTTCATCTTTCCTTTGGTCTTTCAACAATATAGTAGTGAGTGTCTACTGTGGTAGATATTATAATATAAGATGCTGGTAAAACAAAGGTGAAATCAGATATTATCTCTGTCTCATATGGATTACATGAGCGGGGGAAGATTAAAATTAATCAAATGACCGCACAATATTAACTGTAGCTGAATGGAAGCTAGAGATACTTTCCAGAAGAACTATTTGATGAGATTTAACATATAAAGAGAAACTAACCAGAGAAAGGTGGGAGAGAGATTTTATTTGACTCCATTGAAGAGGGAAATATTATACATGTAATAAAAATGGAAGAAGCCACTGTGGATGGAGGGCAGGGAGGAAAAGTGATTTTGGAGCTTGGGCCAAGATGAAATGGTTGCCATGGAAAAGTGATTGGATTCCAAAGGACTAGGTAATAATTGAACTGGGGGCTAAAAGTGAAGAATCACTCCTAGCTGTTGTGGAAAATGAACTGGCCTTAGATTCAAGCGGATTTTGCTCCACGTTTTCTTGCTCTTTTCCTGGACAAATGTATTGACTTCTGGAGCACCAATTTCTTATGGACATAATGGTGATGATGACATTTACCTTATATAACTATTGTTAACATGACAGAGAATGTCTTATGTATCCTGCCCATTCCAGACTGTGTTAGAGATCTCCAGAAAATAGACACCAGCATGGAATATGGCTTGCAAGAAATTTATGATGGAAAACATTGGTGGAGGATAAAAGACGAGTGAAATTCAAAGAAGACAGAGACTGCAGACTGTGATGACACGTAACACATATGCAAGAAGAGGGACAACAAGAGAATTGAATAGAAAGACTCTAACTGCAGCGCAGTTCCAAGAAAAGGTTCAGCCATAGTAATGGTAGTTTTGGAGCCAAAGTTTCCCGGTAAAGGATCCCATGCCTTTCAGGAGTAGGCTTGCAGTACCAACCCCTACAGTACTCAAGTCAGTATGTGGAAGAAGCCTGTAAGAAACGTAGTTTCAGCACGAACATATGGTGAATCCAGAGAGTCAATAGCTTGAACATCGGTCAAGCATGGTACCCACAAGATGATTTGAATTGCATATTTTCAAGGCTGCCATTATCCACCCCTTGTGCAATGTAAATATAATTTACTCCACAAGTTGATGGAGTTTTTTCTCTATGGTTCCCATGAGCTTCACTTTCTAAGGGGAAATGGTGAAGGAGAAGTCTTGTAGGACAAGCTACTCCATCTTTGCTACAATTGGTTGCAGGGCTACAACTGGTACTCATCTATCTCTCTATTATCCATTCTAAATCCCTCTCACTCTAACCCTCAGCTATCTCCTTGGCAAGTCCTGATGGCTTTTATGGTCCTGGGGCCCAAACCTTTATTACTAAAGTGTCTGAGTCCTTGGGAATCATGCATCCTCAAACCAGGCTTGCTATACGTGTCCTTTTATAGTTCCAGTGGTGTAAGTGGATACCAGGAGGCAACTGCAGGAATCACATGGGTTCCATACTTATTCTTCCCTGTCCCCATTGTGTAAAAGCAGTCACATCTGCTCCTTGTGATCAAGGTCCTTTACCCTTGTGATGACAATAACTCTTCTTACCTGCTGGTCCCTGAACACAAGGACTCTAATGTGCCTTAGCAACAGCCATAGTTTGTAGTCCACTTGAGCACTTCTGTGTCCCCTGGCAAAAGTACACCTCTCTGGGGACTAGGACTTTCAACCATGTAAACTCTGAGGGCAAGAAGCACAGACCACTCCATGGGTCATTAAGATTGATCGTAAATGAAGCTAGTTCTGCTTCTACTCCTTGGCTGGTGGACCCATATATTTGTCCATTGTGGATACATCCTTATATAAAGGTCTCTAATTTAATGCATTATACTCTATCTTAAAGGATGTTATCCTATTCTTTCAGAGGGTTGCCTCTGAGTTCGCAGTTCAGTTGTACCATTCCAGTTCTCTATAAGGCCAACTACTTCTGGATGGCACAATATTTTATTCTACCAGTGGATCCCATGATCGCATGGCTGTGTTTGCTCTCACATATCTCCTTCACTGTAAAGTAGATTATCTGACTAGATGCTATGTTTTGTGCATTACATCCTTATGGAATAGACATTCCATAAGACCTCATAGAGTGCTGCTGATTATGGATCTGTGGGCAGGAAAGGCATTCAATACACAAAATATTTATGTATTCCTCTGTGTATTTACTGCCAGCACTTCTACTAAAGAATGTGTCCCATTATAGCCTTATTTTCTGCCCCCATGATCATTTTGTTCATGTGCCCATTGTGCCAGTCCAGAGTATATAAGGGTGATGATTCACTAGTATTTATTGGTCAAGTCATTTTGCCCAATTTGTTGTTCAATGCCTGTTGTTTTCTGGATGATTGCTCCTGGCCATTAATATATAATACAAAAATTTTCATTCTCTGTGCCCAGTCGCAATGTCCATCCACTGATGGATCCATCCAGGCCCTGATCAGATAACCAAGCCATTGGCCATTGCCCAAGAGTCTCTGTTTCTATCTCTGTTTCTGTGTCTCTATCATGCCCTCTTCTTGGGCCACTTACCTTTCTAAATAAAATAAATGAGCAGTGCAATGCTTGCAATTCTAACTATTGGAAATATTGTCATTCTCCATTGTCTTCCAAGGGCACTACCTTTTTTTCAGCTTGCACCCACATAGAAAGCTAAACCATCTATAAACCAACTTTGCTCATTTTCCTTTCCTTCAGCTATTTATAGATACTACTAATTGCAGTTGTCCACATTTATTCTCCAGATCCTCTCACCTTCTACAGGTAACAAATGGCAAAATAAATGTATATATGATAGGTATTAGTATCTCAGCATCATTGACATTTTTAATCATGGCACTAAAATCCACCATTTTCCCTTTCTCCTTCCAGGACACTTCATTGTTTTGGATTTATATTTTGGCCAGTGTGTGAGGGGGCACGGTTTCGGAGATTTCCACTTGGGCTTTTCCCACTACAATAGCTTTTACTCCATAGACCAAGAACCAAATGTGGCAGCTATTCCAACTGTCAAGTATGTCAATTCCAATTATACACTAAAGACCAGAGAAATAAGCACTGGGTGAGTCCATGAATTCAGTGGGCCTAAAAGGCCATTCTTTTTATATCATACCATGATGTCTGCCAATTGTGCATCTAATAATGATGGTAGTGTAATAAACAGATCTATGAATGGTACTAAATGATGTCATTGGTGCCCAAAGAATCATACACACTCAAAAATTATTGGCTTTTTTCCTGTGAGCAAAAAAATTTAACTGGCCTGCTATTCTAAAAGGAGGTTGATTTTATGCCTTAGGTCTTCAGGTATTACTAAAATCAAGCTCTTTTTCCCTCAGTGTTTGTAATGCCTGGTTATTCTCTTGTTCCCACTGTAAACACCTGGTCAAATGCCCATAGGTCACTTTGCAGTAGACTGGAGGAATTATTGGAGTACACACTTGCGGTTGTGTTGCAGGGCCTTTCCTCCTAGGGACCCAGATACTTCTCCAGTCAGAGTTTTGGATGTAAAAATTAAGTTTGGTCTAGGTATTGAGCAAGGGATTATGACTTTTCATCAAGAGAACTACCTTCATGCTCCTGATCTATTCTCACCTTTTCCTAGTTATAGCTGTTAAGCACCAGCCATCTATTTCTTTCTTTCTTTCTTTTATTTTTTTTAAGATTTTATTTATTTATTTCACAGAGAGAGACAGAGAGAGAGGGAACACAAGCAGGGGGAGGTGGGAGAGGGAGAAGCAGGCTTCCCACCGAGCAGGGAGCCCAATGTGGGGCTTGATCCCAGGACTCTGGGATCATGACCTGAGCCGAAGGCAGACACTTAATGACTGAGCCACCCAGGCTCTCCATCACCCATCTATTTCACTCCTACTTGCCACCACACTCTATTATTTCCATAACTATGTGTGTCAAGCCCCTCCACCATGCCATAAAGTAGATACAGTATCCTGGCTTTTGACAGTTTAGCACTGTCACTTTTGCCACTTGGTTTCTATTATTCTAAGGCTATATTATCCCCATCAATATCATCAAACTAGGCTCTCTGATGGCTCTTTTGCAGAAAAGAGTCACAGTTGAACTTCTTTGTGATGCTGGCACTCCATTAATCAGTGCATTCTCATAGTATTGCTGAATAAATACTATGTCCTCTAGGCTTACCTGTGGAACATTGTCTTCTGTGAGTCTTCTGGACTCACAAATATATATATAGCCATCCCAGCATGTCTAATACTCTCAGTTCTTTATTGCTCTACCACCTGTCATGACAAGTCAAGGGTTTATACTTCATTCAGTGTTGACCATCACTTTTTCCACACTTCAAAAGCCTTCACAACAGTGAGTTGGCCCCAATTTGTGGGGTTTTTATTTCAGTATGAAATCTGATAACCTGAGAAAATGCCTCCAAATCAATAACTTTTTGTTTATCGAGTCTTACATTCTAGGTTAGGTGATCCAGTATGCTCTAAATAAGTCTCAGGGATACTTTTAGCTTCCATGAGGAATCTTTTTCTAATCATTGCACCTCTTTTGGTATATAGTTTCCTCCTTCTCTGCAAATCCATGGCTTAGTTTTCCTGGGATTTAACCTTAGTCAGCCTGGAAGCCAAGAGAGAAGATGGAGACAACTTCTGAGTGCAGCACCTGTGTAGCACTTTTTTTTTTTTTTTTTAAGATTTTATTTATTTGGGCACCTGGGTGGCTCAGTTGGTTAAGTGACTGCCTTTGGCTCAGGTCATGATCCCGCGGTCCTGGGATTGAGTCCTGCATTCAGCTCCCCCTGCTCTGCAGGGAGTCTGCTTCTCCCTCTCTCTCTGCTTGCCGCTCCCCACTGCTTGTGCTCTCACTCTTCTTGGGGAGAGACTTCTGTAGCATCTACTAGTGTAGGAGAAATTCTGGCTCTAGGGATTAGGTTGGCAACTTCTGAAGCTCTCAAGACAGGGACACTAAAGGGACCCCATGAAAGAAAAAGCTGTTTTGTTTTTGTTTTTGTTTTTGTTTTTTTCCTTGCTTCTTTTCCTGCTTCTATTCTTGCTAGGGCCCACACCTCCACCTTACACATGCCTTAATGTATGTCCTCCTGTAAAGGTAAAGGAGCTAATGATAATGATTTCTTTGGAGTCTTCCAGCACAATAGATAGTATCTAAGGAGTGACAAGGCAGGGTCCTTAAGAACATTCTCCAAGACCACTGACTCCAAACGCTTTGACGCCAAGACCCCGGGATCCAGGGCATAAGAAACTTATGGAGGACACCTGAGCATTCATGCTTTTTTGACCAGTTGCTAAACACCTGAGAGGACATGAACACCAGACCACCATCCTCCATAAAAACTCCAGACCCCAAGCAAAGACAAGACTCATGCTCCTCTTCCTTTCTGAGTCTCCCGGATGCTTGCTCCATCTGTATCTGCTCTCTCCACATCTCCAGTACACTCTGCTCTCATTTCTTGTGGCTCGTGTTTGATTTGCATCCTGCCTGAAGCCAAGGACCCTCTTTGGCTGGTCTGCAGAACCCTCTCTGTGTCCTCAGACCTGGCCTGCCTACATGACACTGAGGGTTTAAAAGATCTCTGTAAAGCTCACATCTTTTGGTACATTCATCTAGATAGCTTCATCCCATGTTACTTGGTCCCAAGTTCTAACAATAAGGGTCTGAACGTTAGCATAATGACCTACTTTGGTTGGAGATTTAAATGTCACATTAGCTCAGTTACTCTTATCTGGACCTCAGTCTGCTGGTCAGCTGTTTCTAGTCATCCATTTCAGGTGATAAGTGCCTCTTTGTAAGTTACTAAAGCAACTCCTTGACTTTCATGTGTAGCCTTTAGCAGCTAATTAATGACCTTCAGTTTCTCACTACCCCTCTACAATGTATCAACACAGGTCAGCTGTAACCATGGACTCTATCCCTGTAGGTATTACTTTCTTCTATGAATCTGTGATTTACGATGAGAAATACTTAACAGCTGGTCTTCATCTTTTCTGGCAAAGAGCTCCTAAAAACAAGGAATTTCTTAAGTAATGGGAGTGATCAGGGTGTCCTTTGTTATGTTAATAAGGAGACTTTTGGACTCCACTTAAGGATGGGGGCTGGTTGCTAGAAAAACCAACCACATGATTAGAGAGTTGGAAGTTTCAGTCCCACCCTCCTGACCTCCAGGGTGGGGAGAGGAGCTGGCAATTGAGTTCAATCACCAGTGGATATTGATTTAATTAATCATGTCTATGTTATGAAGCCTCCATAAAAAGCCCAAAAGGATGGGGTTTGGAGGGCTTCCAAGCTAGTGGACGCATGGAGATTTGGGGGAAGTTGCATGCTTGGAGGGAGCTCTGAGCCTGTTTCCCCCTATCCTGATCTACGCATCTCTTTTCATCTGGCTGTTATATAGTAAGTAACGTTTCTCTGAGCCACTCTAGCAAATTAAATCCAAGGAGGGCATCCTGGGAGCTGATATCTGATGGGTCAGAAGCACAGATAATAAACTGGGCTTGGGATTGGCATTTGAAATGGGGACAGTCTTGTGGGACTGAACCCTTAACCTGTAGAATCCGATGTTATTTCCAAGTAGATAGTGTCAGAATTGAGTTGTATTGTAGGAACCCAGATGGTAGCAGAGCATTGCTTGGTGGGGGCAGTGGGGGAACTGCACCTCCCAAGCACATATATTGAAAATCAGAACCCATTTACCCCGTATGTTTAAAAAATTTGGAATCATCGTGTCTATTAGAGAATTTCCCTCCTCGTGGACTTTTTCAGGTCACCAACAGTGAAATCTTTACTAATGGAAACATCACCAGCTGGGGCCTTGCTAACTTCATGTTAGCATGCCTGTTTTCTCAGACCACTCCTTGCAATGCTTCTGTTTGTATGGTTCCTCTGAGAAGCATATGCCAAGATAAAATTAGATACATGAGTGAATGATTGCAAGAAATGTGGGTTAAAGATAAAAATAAGGGAAAAGAAGAAGGTGTGGACAGCCTTTAGCTGCAAAGCTGCAATGATGCTGAATAACAGCAGGGGAAAGGAGGTTTGAATAGAGTCTCAGAGTGCAGTGCATATTCAAGAAAGGTTTTGCAAGACCAGCTGGGGGCCCTTGAGCTGAAGTCACTCATCAGGTAAGTCCCACATCTCAAAAGATGTTCCTCATTTGTACCCCAGAGTGCTCATTCATTGGCTGGAATCAACCCAAACAAGCATTGCCTGGGAGTGAATGTGATGAGAATCTAGAGGGACAGCAGATATATCCCTCAATTATGCAGGGCATCCAAGTGGGGGCATTTCCAGGTCTGCTACACAGGCTCTCAATACACAGTAGCTATTAAGTTCTTAAAAGTAAGCATTTTCAGGTGCTGCAATTTATCAGGTCCTTGAGAAGCAAGATTAGCATATTGACCATTGGTAGGTAGTAATTTAAGTAAGCCTCACTGGCAAAATGAAGTTTGGCTTTTGACATGTTTAATCGGTTCAACTGTTTCAAATATTTTGATCAAAAAATCTACTTGTGACTATATCTACAATAGTAAGTAAACATTTATTGTTAGAAAATGTTACTGCCAAGGAGAAAATCACAGAGGTCCTTTAGCAAAACAATTGAATCAGCAGCTGTGTACATACCTGACTGAGGTCAAATATCAAATAGTTTTTAGTGATACTCATTTAAATGAATAAACAGTATTCAACAATTCAGAAATTAATGTGACACCCTTTTTCTTTCCTTAAAGATCACGCTGCAGTTAAAACACAATTCCATTAAGAATATATATAAACAGGTGGAGTCAATGGATCCTATATATATTTTGGTTCATAATCCATAGCAAATTGTAGATAGCCATACACTACCATGGCCCAGTTTTGAAGATTATTGAATCATAGAGACCAATGGTTATTTTCCTCAGTGACTTGTGTGACCACTTTGGTTTCCCACAATTCTGCATATTGCAAGCCATATTTTTTAAGCAAATAAAATCTGAATATTCCTAAAATATTTGAATAGATTCCTAGACTTTAAAGAGGAACACTAAAGTCCTTGACATTACCTTCACAGTTTAATGCTGTGTGGCCCTACTGATTTCTCTAGGCTCAATTCTTTCCATTTTACCGTTCCTTTCCTCTATATCGTTCATATTGGCCTTCTTTCTGTTCCTACAGAATGTGCCGCACGGTATTATCCAACATGATCCACCCTCTCTAGTAGCTCCATAGAGAACAGGAAGCATACTTGTTTTTTGGAATCATTTTGCCATTGGTCATTATTGTCTTACAAAGAATTAGTTGCTCTATCTCAACCTTTCCACAAATAACACCTTTAGTCTATAGTGAATCAAAAATACTGAATCTTTTGTTATTAGGAAGTAATTATAATAGTAGAAAGTGGAGCATGGGAAGGGACACTGCTTTTAATCTCTGTCTCTCTTATTTCCTATGTGAACTAATCCTTTACTTCTTCAACTACACAATTGCTGAAAATAAAAGTTTAGAGAGTTGTGAGAATGAAATAAAATGCTTTAATATAATTTGTGAAGTATTAATAGAGTTCATGAAACTCTTGGCATCTCATTTTTCAAGGTAGGACAGGAATTCAGTAAGTGTGTATTGAAATGATCTCAATGTTCAAATGAACTGATGTGGGAATGACCTATGCGATTAAGATATCAGGAAGTTTCACTTTATGCCATAATTAAGGCATTTTTAATTTAGTTTATAAATCAAAACAGTTATGTGTATTTTTTTCATTGCACAAATATGTAGAGGACAGCAGTTCTTTAAATAATTATACTCGGGTCTCATATTTAAGTATGTTATTTTTGTTATAAAATGTAGAAAGCGTAAGGCTAATGAAGTAATCCTTAAATATTCTGATACAGGCATTCTGTGTCTTGCTTTACTTCCTTTTGATTCTTTTAATTTATAGGAATATGTACAGTCTTCCTAACTTATTTTGGAATTATTCCACCGTATATCAATCCGTTACCTTGAAACAAGGAATCCTTTCCGTATGGGCCATATTGTTCCACCACATTCTGAAGAAACTCAAATGCATTTCCTCTACATCCTCTGATATTTCGCCGATGAGATTATGGTATTTGAAATATCACCAAAGTATGGGGTACTTGTCAGAGTATCCTCCTTTCTAGCTGCAGCTGTTGCCTGACTTTTGGCTTTCCTGTTTGGTGAAATGGTCTGTTAAGAAGACCAAATCCTCAACAGCCCAATGTAATTTCCTGATAATCTCTCCTCCCCCATGATGAGGGAATGCTGGACTTCCTAGAAAGTAATCCATTGCTCTCCTTGACACGTATTGGACATTTTGAACTTGCTTTGTGAAAAATGCAGTTCTTGTTTTCCATTCAAAAGTTCTTTGATTCAGTTATCTCTTCCACAGTGTGTTCTAAGAGGATCAGAATTTTCATTTCTTGAGGGAATGATTAACTTCCCCCATGAGACTCAGGCAGCCTGCTCTTTGTCTGAGGACCACCTAGCAAATTGGTTCCTGATATCGCTTTCTAAGTATCTAATTTTTCTCACCAAATCATGTTAAATTCATGTGGGTGAAGTGAAGTCTTCTCACGTTCTTCCACACATCTTAAAGAAAAGGTATGTCAGTAGAAACTGGGCTGTCAATCACAGGTAGTAAAAATAGGTGCTCTGTACATAACCTTTCGTGTGTGTGTGTGTGTGTGTGTGTGTGTGTGATACAAAACATCACATTTTAAGACCAAGCTAAAACATGCCAATATCTAGAATGAGTTGGGCACCTTCTGCTTTCGTTTACGGGCATCTTGACTTCATCAGTAGTGATAGACACATAAATAAAAAGCAGAATTTGGCCCATTGATTTTAAAGCCTTTGATCTCCCTTGAATAAGCCGAGTTAATTCACTTTTCCTCCTATCAACACACATGCATCATTTTAAAAAAATGTTTGCATTCCTCAACAATGTCCAGAGGACAGACCAGTTTATGTACTGCTGGCTCTTATTCGACTCTGACAGTCACTGACCTCATCTAGGTTTTAGGTTAAGTGCAGTGGATAGCTTTATTTGCTGGTATCATGGATGATTGCTCTGGGAAGAAATAAAACAAGGAAATGAAGCCAGGATTCTGTGAGAGCTGCCTACAATTCACAGCATGTAGTCAACTGACTGATATGAACATTGCCTTTTCTCACATTTTCCAACATTTTATAGTGAGCAAATGTGAAAGCAGAGACTTTCTTTTTCATCTGTAAAGGAGACCTATATTTATAGCACTAAGGCTTGATGCAGCCAAACCTTTTGAAAAAGATGATGCCATCAAACAAATCTGAACGAACTGGAAAAATTAAACTTTAGAAAACAATGTAGTTCTCTTTCCTGATTTAAACTTTTTTGAAAATCAGAATAACTTGTTAAAGTTAAGTTGTTGGTCAGAGCAAAGCGAAGGCAACTTTAAAATACTGATTCCTAAAACAAGGGATGACTGGGTGGCTCAGTCAGTTAAGCATCTGCCTTCAGCTCAGGTCATGATCTAAGGGTCCTAAGATCAAGCCCCGCATTGGGCTCCCTGCTCAGTGGGTGTTGGGAGGGGGTCTGCTTCTGCCTCTGCCTCTTCCTCCTCCTCCCTGCTCATGCTCTGTCTCTCTCTCTCAAATAAATAAAATTAAAACAGACAAACAATATTTGCTAGGTATTCTAATAGAACTTCTAAAATTCATCTGGTTCTTGGCAAAATTATTGTGTGTAGTGGCAAAGTAATTCCTGGAACCATAATGACTTTATAAAAATATAAATTAAAATATGCTAGCAAGGAAATAGTTCAGACTTTCCTCTTTTGTGGGTTTTCTGTATAGAAATAAAAAAAAATCATTAATTTTGCTCCTCTAACAATGTTTAAAATACAGCTGTGAAATACAAAGTGCTTACCTTAGGAAACTTCTTCCCCCGCCCCATCCCACTCCCCCCTCTCTCTCTCTCTCTCTCTCTCTATGCATCTGAAATCCAAATTAGATCCACTTCGTTGATTAAAAATATTGCTTCTAGTGATTTGCCAAAAACTGTGTTCGGAAATTTAAATTAGGTTAAGTATTTTGTAGCAGACTGCCATAATAATTTTCTAAAGCAATAAACTCAGTTATCAAAATTAATGATACATAAAATTCACTTTATGATTTCACTTATGTTACCTTGCATCTCTCTTTTTATCTATTTTCACAAGAACTCCTTTAATCGTTGTAAGGTATGTCTGCCCTGTCGAGCGACCCTTGGATGTGGCAGAGAAGACCACTGGATTCAGTATAATGTTGTGTATATATTTGTGTTGGTGTCCCGAAGTTGCATGGAATGTATATGAAGAACAGGATAGCCTTGGTAGCCTGCTATCTCTGCAAATAGGAAATCCCCCTAAAGTGGCAGTTACTCCGTAAGTGGCCTTCCCTGGAGCTATCAGTGATGGAGTAGCTGGTGTCACCTGCTGCGTGACGGGGGGCAACTGCCACTTGAGACATCAAGGGCCGGGCCCCTGTAGCGTAATGACCCTCTCCACACAGCTGCTGAGACACAGCTCTCTGTCGCTTTCCTTGTTAGCCAATCTCCTTTACTCAAACTATTTAGTTCATCATTCATTCTGTCATGTAGCCAATCAATTCTTCCCTAATTAAGCAGGTATAAAGCACCTGCTGTGTATAGGCACCGTGCCATTGTTTGAAGCTCCAGAAACAAAGCTGGGTCTGTTTTCAGGGAGCCCGTCTTAGTGAGGAGACAAACATACAGTCCTTAAGGCAGGAATTAAGTTCAACAATAGCGCAAATGAAAAGAGCCTAATGATTCCACCAAAGATGTTCACTTAAGATATTCTTCCAAGTTTCATGAAAGAACAGGGTTTTAGGCGCCTGGTGGTTTTGTCGTTTGCTCATTGCCGGGAATGTAAGACAGAAGAAAAACAATACGGTTGTGGTAATTGTTCAAAAATAACTTAAAACGGCACTGGGTGTTATGCACAAACAATGAATCATGGAACACTACACCAAAACAAATGATGTAATATATGGTGATTAACATAACAATAAAAATTAAAAAAAAAAGAAAGGGAGGAGTAGAGTGTGGGTAGAGTAGTCTCCTTCACACATTTCTAAATGTTCCTCAGAAAGCTTTCTTATGTTTATTATCAACCAATAATAAATGTTAGTAAAAAGGAAATTATCCCCTGTAATCATTAGTATTGTTGTATGTAGCTATGCATCTTGCCTGGAATTTGCTAAAGTAAATAATTTAAAAAAAAAAAAAAAAAAAAAAAACTTAAAACGTTCAATTTGCTTAGTAAAGATCGCCATCTAGGTCAAGAGACTTGCAGGTCCAGAATGTGTAATTTTGTTTTGCTTGAGTTTATAGGCGTGGATCACAAACCTCTTAGAATGCTCCCAGGATCACTGGGTATTCTAAAGGAGAACAAGCCGAAGAGCGATCCGAATAGCACATCTGCTCTACCGTTTCAATGCACGCTCGCCTCTGCCATACTGACCGTTCAAGTGTATCTTCTCTCTCGCCTGCCATTCCTTTTAGCACCTCACCTCGCATTGTAACCTTGTCTCATTCTGTTTCAAGCCCCACAAACTTCTATAGAGCAGTGCTTCTTAATTGTATTACACCATTAACATGGACACTTACAGATCTTTTGAAGTGCATATTCGGGGTGGGGCTTGAGATTCTTCATTTCAAGCAAATTCCCGGGTAATACTGATTCTCAGCTCAAGGGGCGGATTATACATATCCAGTTTATGCTCATCTGACCCATCACATATAAAGAAAACACTTTTATTTACCTATGTTTGCTTTTATTTAAGGATATCTAGAATTGTGAAAACTATACATATTTTTCAGGCTTCTGGTGGAAGATGTTTTACATGCATAATTGTCATGATAGGAAAGTGAGTCTTCACTATCTTAAAAAAGAAAGAACTTGTGGACAATACATTGAGACAAGAAGAGTCTCATGTATAGAATTGAATGTTTGGAAATTGGAAGATCTTAAACTTCCTGTTCAAATGATCTTCTAGATACCATCGTCGGTAACAAAATAATAGTTTGGAGACCATTTCCATCTTAATCTTCCTCTCATGTTCAGTTCTACTCCATTGTCCCACTGATTCTTAGCACCTAGCACAGGGCCTTACAATGGATAAACACTCCATAGGCCTTTTATCCATGAATTAAAAAACAAACAAGCAAAAAACCACATAACTGCCTTCCTAAACTTTTCTTACCTCCCCCGCCCCTTCTCAGTAGGTCCCTGATTCCTTGAGTAAGATTCTGATGCTGCAGATATGTGCTGGACAGTGGTTTTTTGTTGTTGTTGTTTTGTTTTTTTTATTTTTTATTTTTTTATTATGTTATGTTAGTCACCATACAACACATCATTAGTTTTTGATGTGGTGATCCACAATCCATTGTTTTTGTATAACACCCAGTGCTCCATGCAGTACGTGCCCTCCTTAACACCCATCACTGGGCTAACCCATCCCCCCACCCCCTCCCCTCTAGAACCCTCAGTTTGTTTCTCAGAGTCCATCGTCTCTCATGGTTCATCTCCCCCTCTGATTTCCCCCCTTCATTTTTCCCTTCCTTCTCCTAATGTCCTCCCTGCTATTCCTTATGTTCCACAAATAAGTGAAACCATAGGATAATTGACTTTCTTCTCTTGATTTATTTCACTTAGCATAATCTCCTCCAGTCCCATCCATGTTGATGTAAAAGTTGGGTATTCATCCTTTCTGATGGCTGAGTAATATTCCATTGTATATATGGACCACATCTTGGACAGTGTTTTGATAATAGAACACTGAATTAGGAAAAGAACTAGAATATAATAGAAAATATGTTGTGCTTCCAGAGAGATCAGATTAACTATTTTTCTCTCTTTATGTAGAAATGACCATCTGATGGCCATGAAAATACTGATTTTCTCTGGGAGCAGAGAGATGGTTGGGTAGACTATATATCATAAACACTTAAACTCTTAAACATTAAAATAGAGGGTTTGTCCTCAAGGACACATTGGAATACTTTATCATTTTGCCTAAATGGGTGAATAAGCATTGTCCACACTTTACAGTAATAATCAGAGAATAGTGTAATTCACACATTGATTCAAACAATAAATCCTACAGTGACAGAAGTATGTGTATTATTTAAATTGCCTAAGTCTACACTGCTGATCTTAGACTGTGTAGACTGTGGCAGCTTATTATTATTTTTATTTTTAGTGGAATGATATAGTTTCTATAAAATGCTAGAGGGCAGAAGTCGTATCTGACACATCTTAAGTGTATTCTTATCACTTAACACTGTAACTGAAGCATTCATGGTCATAGTACATGATGTTCACAGAGGAGCGAAGGGATGAATGAGCTATTTCCATAAACAGGTTAGAAATTGTGACATAATGAAGAGTTTGAATATACCTAAATAATGGGTGCTGCTTTCAGAATATATAGTCTGAAAGGAAAAATGTTTCTGTTTTTTCAGGCTCCAGTTGAACAAGTTGTTAGGTATATTTCTAAATAAAACATGCCAGTTATTTCACTCATTAAGTGTCTTAATTAGAAATACATTAAAATTATATCTCGGAACAAGTACAGATTCACCATGTTTTGCTAATTTTCTCCTGAAATATTCTGCAATTATGAACCTTAAATATTACATTCATATATTTTGCTAGACTGTGGAAATACTGCTAGAATAACATGATAACTAATCAAATTTTTTATCATTTTCTCTGTACTCAAATACAATGATAATAAAGTACATAGCACTTCCAGTGAACTGGAAATCTATCCAAAATAATTATTTTTGGTGGAATATTATTCAATTAAGTTTTTTTATGGATGCCTGTACTGGCATACTAACAAAAATTTAGCTGTGCCTTTCTTTATCTAGACATTTTGATTGTACTATTTTAGTTTAGAAAATAATCTAAGTGAAGAAATATATAGTTCCACTAGTAAGATTTGCTGCATTTTTAATGCCCCCAAATTTAATGGTCCACCAAGGAAAATTTAGATAAAGAAATAAAAAAAAGTGCCCATTTAATAATGCTTTGCATTTATTTTAAAAAAATTGATCTCCTTATGCTACCATAGAAGGATGTCCAAGGTATATTGTTAAATGTCATAAAAATATTTGAGTTATATAGCATTTTATTTCTGTAAAAAATGGTAATAACCAATCATTTATAATTTTCCATTTGAAAAAGTGAAGAATAGTTTTATTTTTTACTTTATATATAAAGGAATATTTTCCTTTTAGAATATATATATATATATATATATTCTAACAGCAACATCAAACCTATAAGGTATATGTAGAAGCTTTGTTATATCAACCATGTCAAGATGACTTTTAATAAATACTCTAAATATTTTTTTTCCCTAAATTTGGTTCGATTGCTCAGGAAGAATTAGTAACTGTGAAGTATAAATTTTTTAACAGAAGTACACATATTGTTTGTTCTAGGGATCATGAACAAAATTTAAAATCAAATGTAATCCATAGAAATGAATTTGTTCTTACATGTAATAGGTAGGATTCACTAGGATTCATGTGCCAAACTTTTTTTTTTTTTTTTTTTGAGAGAGAGAGGGGTGCGGTTAGGTAGGGGGGCAGGGAAGGTAGGGGCAGAGGGACAGAGAGAATTCTAAGCAGGTTCCATGCCCAGTACAGAGCCCAATGCAGGCTCCGTCTCAATCTTCAGATCACAACCTGAGCTGAAATCAAGGGCTGGATGCTTAACCGACTGAGCCACCCAGGTGCTATGTGCCAAACTTTCTAACTTCTGGGGTTTCCTTTCCTGTTTCCCGGTGGAGGGGAAAGCATAAAATTACTAGCTCCTCCCTTCCTCCTCCCCTCTGTACCCTCCCTTAACTCATTCCCTTTGAAAGGATGAATGACTTATTTGGCCACTGAGTTTGAGGGCAGAACCTGCATGCATAGATGGCTTGTTATTTCTTCTCTTTTCTCATAAGTATATTTGATATATGTATGACTGGGGAGGGGTATATTAAATTCTGGGGTTTGGTATCAGAAAGCAACTAACCTGTAGATAATTGGCTTTATTAGCAACAAAGTGTATTTTGGTTTCACATTTTACTCTTTTGGTCTTATTTCTCATTTAGTTCAAACTGAGGTGGGAGAGATGGATGTTATGTATGGTTTCCATAAGTCCATGACAGTTGTCTGATGGGATTCCAGATATTGAAAATATAGCTCAAAATTTCCCCCAAAAAAGTCATGCTATGTTCTGTTTTTGCCAGTTTCGTCTGATTATAAAACCAAAATATATTGAAAATTTTATAAAAATTAAATAAAAGATATATAATAAAATACAAAAGATTAAAATACAAGAAGGAAATAGCTTATTTTAACATAAGCAACTGTAGTTAACATTCTGTCATAGCATATTGGGGTTCATAATGACTATTTTAAACATTTATGATTATCTGAAAATATGTTTTATATTGGTGTAGGCAATTAACAACTATGGTATAAACATTTTCCTTGTTCATAAGATACCTAACAAGCTTAATTTTAATCATTCCATTGTCAATGGTTGAGATGCATCACATCATTTTCTTTTAAATCTCCCTTGTATTGGGGATTTATTTCTAATTTCTCACCATTGTATGTACTGTTGTTAAAAATATCCTTGTGCCAAAATCACTGTTTGCATTTCTTTCATATAGACCTCATACAAGGAAATTTCCAAATGCAAATTTACACAACAAACTCAATTTCCAAAAAAGTAGTAGGAATTTAAATGGTCATTGTAGAAAAATTGGAAAAATATAAAACCACTTGGACTTCCAGAAAATTTATATTAACTTATAAAAGTTTTGCATACCCTTTAGTTTTAATATCAACCTGGGCTTCCTGCCTACCTTTCCTATAGATACAGTACAGTGCACTAAATGAGGTTAACTACAATTTCCTAATTGTAATTTCTTCAAGATCAATTACTGGGACATGCAGACATGTTTCACATTGACTCCTTTGGAGCATGCATCTTAGGAACTAACACAGTATGTCTGAAGTTACACTAGCTTAAAAGGGAAAAACTGGGTCTAAAATAACCGTTGCAAAACAGTTTCTATTTTATAATCACTTCTTCTGTGGAATGTACTCCTTTTCTGCCCCTAATTCAAATATCTCAGAGAATTCATGGAGTTTCTAGGCTACGTTCAGCATCCCCCTGAGTTAGACACCTGGGGTATCTCCAGGAGCATGTACAGCATGTATGGTTCTCCTCAGTCTGGCACATTGGGTGATATCCCTCAGTATTGCTGTCACACAAAGCATTAGCCATATGCTAACATAGTCAACCATCACCATGTTTCAATCTATTAAGTATTTTCAAATTAAACAATTCACAGATTTCTTTATTCCTCCTCCCTCTATAAATGTATTTCTTAAATCGTATTTTCCATCCCAGGGAGAAACACTATTATCCACCCAGTTGCTAAAATCAAATCCAAGAGTTCATCCTTAATTTCTTTAGTTTTCTCACTCTTGACATCCAATCCACATTATTTCTTGTCAGTTTTTCCCCAAAACATATTCTATGTATTTCCACTTCTCTCCAGTTTCACTACTATGTCCCTGGTCTAAGTTTCAACCATATTTCCCTTAGACTCCTAGAATAGTGCCTATCTGGCCTTCTGTTTCTACTTCTGCTCCAGAAAACTCTTTTGCACTGAAGCTCTAGGGATCTTTCCAAAATGTAAATCATGTCAAGTAACTGCACCCTGATCAAAATCCTTCAATGTCTTTCCATTGCAAAGAGATTAAGCTTTCTATATCTTAATCTAAACTGCAAGGCCCTGCATGCATGAGACCCTGCCTGAATTACTGATTTCATTTCATAATGCTCATGAACTAAGCCTTCCCACTCTACTTTGCTCAGATCCTTCAATAGCTGGCTCCTTGTCATTTGGAGTTCATCTTACATGACAATTTAAGTGAAAAAGCATCTTTTTAACATATATGTATTAGGATTTCCTTCCTACTTGATGATGCCTTGTAACATATTAATTTCATAATTAAGTACAGTAGCAAATAATATTTTTTTGAAAATTATATGGAGAGTAAATTTTCTGAGCACTTCCCTGTGAATAAATCTCATTTGCATTAAAAATTGAAAAATAAAATGGCCATATTAAAAATTCCTGGAGAATACTTTTCCTCACAAGTATAGATATAGATTCCATATGTCCTGGCACTTAGTGTTTCAAAGAAATATGAAATAAATTAGTTTTTTCTTTTATTAAAAAAGCCCCTATAGTTTTCATTCTTAATTGAAGACTTGTAAGGTATTTCCTAATTATTAAGGTTCTAAAATGTTATGGGACATATGTAGATTTTCAGATTTGTTGATAATGTTCAATACTTTCAAAGAGCATATTCTGATAATTCATAATACCAGAAAGTCTTCTTAATATATTTTGTTGATTTTGTTTTCATCTGTTCCTCAGAAGTGGCTAAAAGAAATACTACAGTGAGTTCCCTCCAGTTCTGCTTCTTCAGATCTATCAGCTTCTCCCTCATCAGTTTATTCTTTTTATTGCTTTTTTCTCTATGTTCCAGAGGCTTGATTGGGAGTTATTGGGTGTTGGTTTTCTATTATGTTCTTGAGTTTATTTGTAGTTATTCCTTATGTAATCTACTTCAATTTTCCATATGTTTGTTTTCACACACACATGCACACATGTGATATCAACATATACACATGCATGTGTATGCATTTCTCCTTAATGACATCCCTTTTTGAAACATTTTTTGCTACTTGTTATTTTTTATTTAAATTCAATTAACACATAATGTATTACTAGTTCCAGATGTGGAGGACAGTGATTCATCAGTCTTAAATAATACCCAGTGCTCATTACATCATGCGCCCTCCTTAATGTCCATCATGCAGTTACCCCATCCTCCCATCCACCCCCACTCCGGCAACCCTCAGTTTGTTTCTTAGTCTCTTATGGTTTGTCTCCCTTCTGATTTCATCTTGTTTTATTTTTTCCTCTCTTCCCCTATGATCCTCTGTTTTGTTTCTTAAATTCCACATGAGTGAGATCATATGATAATTGTCTTTCTCTGACTTATTTCACTTAGCGTAATACCCTCTAGTTCTATCCATGTCATCGCAAATGGCAAGATTTCATTTTTTTGATGAAAATACATATGTCCCATAACATTTTAGAACCTTAATAATTAGGAAATACCTTACAAGTCTTCAATTAAGAATGAAAACTATAGGGGCTTTTTTAATAAAAGAAAAAACTAATTTATTTCATATTTCTTTGAAACACTAAGTGCCAGGACATATGGAATCTATATCTATACTTGTGAGGAAAAGTATTCTCCAGGAATTTTTAATATGGCCATTTTATTTTTCAATTTTTAATGCAAATGAGATTTATTCACAGGGAAGTGCTCAGAAAATTTACTCTCCATATAATTTTCAAAAAAATATTATTTGCTACTGTACTTAATTATGAAATTAATATGTTACAAGGCATCATCAAGTAGGAAGGAAATCCTAATACATATATGTTAAAAAGATGCTTTTTCACTTAAATTGTCATGTAAGATGAACTCCAAATGACAAGGAGCCAGCTATTGAAGGATCTGAGCAAAGTAGAGTGGGAAGGCTTAGTTCATGAGCATTATGAAATGAAATCAGTAATTCAGGCAGGGTCTCATGCATGCAGGGCCTTGCAGTTTAGATTAAGATATAGAAAGCTTAATCTCTTTGCAATGGAAAGACATTGAAGGATTTTGATCAGGGTGCAGTTACTTGACATGATTTACATTTTGGAAAGATCCCTAGAGCTTCAGTGCAAAAGAGTTTTCTGGAGCAGAAGTAGAAACAGAAGGCCAGATAGGCACTATTCTAGGAGTCTAAGGGAAATATGGTTGAAACTTAGACCAGGGACATAGTAGTGAAACTGGAGAGAAGTGGAAATACATAGAATATGTTTTGGGGAAAAACTGACAAGAAATAATGTGGATTGGATGTCAAGAGTGAGAAAACTAAAGAAATTAAGGATGAACTCTTGGATTTGATTTTAGCAACTGGGTGGATAATAGTGTTTCTCCCTGGGATGGAAAATACGATTTAAGAAATACATTTATAGAGGGAGGAGGAATAAAGAAATCTGTGAATTGTTTAATTTGAAAATACTTAATAGATTGAAACATGGTGATGGTTGACTATGTTAGCATATGGCTAATGCTTTGTGTGACAGCAATACTGAGGGATATCACCCAATGTGCCAGACTGAGGAGAACCATACATGCTGTACATGCTCCTGGAGATACCCCAGGTGTCTAACTCAGGGGGATGCTGAACGTAGCCTAGAAACTCCATGAATTCTCTGAGATATTTGAATTAGGGGCAGAAAAGGAGTACATTCCACAGAAGAAGTGATTATAAAATAGAAACTGTTTTGCAACGGTTATTTTAGACCCAGTTTTTCCCTTTTAAGCTAGTGTAACTTCAGACATACTGTGTTAGTTCCTAAGATGCATGCTCCAAAGGAGTCAATGTGAAACATGTCTGCATGTCCCAGTAATTGATCTTGAAGAAATTACAATTAGGAAATTGTAGTTAACCTCATTTAGTGCACTGTACTGTATCTATAGGAAAGGTAGGCAGGAAGCCCAGGTTGATATTAAAACTAAAGGGTATGCAAAACTTTTATAAGTTAATATAGATTTTCTGGAAGTCCAAGTGGTTTTATATTTTTCCAATTTTTCTACCCATTTCTTGATTGGATTATTTGTTCTTTCGGTGTTGAGTTTAAGTTTTTTTTTTTTTTATATTTTATTTATTTGAGAGAAAGAGACAGCGAGAGAGAGCACAAGTGGGGAGGAGAGGGAGAAGCAGGCTCCCCACAAGCAGGGAGCCTAATGTGGGGCTCGATCCCAGGACCCTGGGACCATGACCTGAGCCAAAGGCAGATGCTTAACTGACTGAGCCACTGAGGCACCCTGAGTTTGATAAGTTCTTTATAGATTTTGGATACTAGTCCTTTATCTGATATGTCATTTGCAAATATCTTCTCCCATACTGTCACTTGTTTTTTGGTTTTGTTGACTGTTTCCTTTGCTGTGCAGTTTTTTTATTTTGATGAAATCCTAATAGTTCATTTTTGCCTTTGTTTCCCTTGCCTTTGGAGAATTGTTTAGCAAGAAATTGCTGTGGCTGAGGTAGGAAGAGGTTGCTGCCTGTGTTCTCCTCTAGGATTTTGATGGATTCCTGTCTCACATTTAGTTCTTTCATCCATTTTGAGTCTATTTTTGCATATCCAGTTTCATTCTTCTGTACATGGCTGTCCAATTTTCCTAACACCATTTGTTGAAGAGACTGTCTTTTTTCCATTGGACATTCTTTCCTGCTTTGTTGAAGGTTAGTTGACCATAGGGTTGAGGGTCCATTTCTGGACTCTCTATTCTGTTCCAATGATCTATGTGTCTGTTTTTGTGCCAGTATCATACTATCTTGATGATTACAGCTTTGTAACATAGCTTGAAGTCTGGAATCAGCTATAGTTTTCTTTTCCAGTATTCCTTTGGCTATTCGGGGTCTTTTCTGGTTCCATACAAATTTTAGGATTATTTGTTCCAGATTTGTGAAAATAGTTGATGGTATTTTGATAGGAATTGCATTGAATGTGTAAATTGCTCTAGGTAGCATAGACATTTTAACAATATTTATTCCCCCAATCCATAAGCATGGAATGTTTTTCCATATCTTTGTGTCTTCCTCAATTTCTTTCATAAGAATTCTGTAGTTTTTAAGAGTCCAGATCCATTACCTTTTTGGTTAGGCTATTCCTAGTTATCTTATGGTTTTTGGTACAATTGTAAATGGGATCAACTCCTTAATTTCTTTTTCTTCTGTCTCACTCTTAATGTATAGAAATGCAACTGATGTCTGTGCATTGATTTTATACCCTGCCACTTTGCTGAATTCTTTTATGAGTTCTAGCAATTTTGGGGTGGAGTCCTTTGGTTTTTCCACATAGAGTATCGTGTCATCTGTGGAGAGTGAGAGTTTGACTTCTTCTTTGCTGATTTGGATGCCTTTTATTTCTTTGTGTTGTCTGATTGCTGAGGCTAAGCCTTCTAGTAGTATTTTGAACAACAATGGTGATAGTGAACATCCCTGCCTTGTTCTTGACCTTAGGGGAAAAGCTCTCAGTTTTCCTCATTGAGAATGATATTTGCTGTGGGCTTTTCATAGATGGTTTTTATGATATTGAGGTATGTTCCCTCTATCCCTACACTGTGAAGATTTTTAATCAAGAAAGGATGCTGTACTTTGTCAAATGCTTTTTCTATATATATTGAGAGGACCTTATGGTCCTTGCCCTTTCTATTATTAATGTAATGTATCACACTGATTTGTCAAAGTTGAACCACCCTCGCAGCCCAGGAATAAATCCCACTTGGTCATGGTGAATAATCCTTTTAATGTACTGTTGGATCTTATTGGCTATTATCTTAGTGAGAATTTTTGCATACATGTTCATCAGGGATATTGGTCTATAATTCTCCTTTTTGGTGAGGTCTTTGTCTTGTTTGGGTATCAAACCAGGTATTCTGGCCTCATAGAAAAAGTCTGGAAGTTTTCCTTCCATTTCTATTTTTTGAAAGAGCTTCAGAAGAATAGGTATTAATTCTTCTTTAAATGTATGATAGTGGGGCACCTGGGTGGCTCAGTCATTAAGTGTCTGCCTTCAGCTCAGGTCATGATCCCAGGGTCCTGGGATCTAGCCCTGCATCGGGCTCCCTCCTCTGTGGGGAAGCCTGCTTCTCCCTCTCCTACTCCCCCTGCTTGTGTTCCCTCTCTCGCTGTGCCTCTCTCTGTTAAATAAATAAATAAAAATCTTAAAAAAAATAAAAAATAAATAAAAATAAATAAATGTTTGATAGAATTCCCCTGGGAAGCCAACCAGCCCTAGACTCTTTTTTGTTGGGAGATTTCTGACTACTGCTTCAATTTCCTTGCTGGTTATGGGTCTGTTCAGGTTTTCTATTTCTTCCTATTTCAGTTTTGGTAATGTACAGGTCTCAAGGAATGAATGCATCCATTTATTCTAGACTGACTAATTTATTGGCATATAGTTGCTCATAATATGTTCTTATAATTGTTCGTATTTCTTCCGTATTGGTTGTGATCTCTCCTCTTTCATTCATGATTTTATTTACCTGGGCCCTTTCTCTTTTCTTTTTGATAAGTTTGGCCAGGGGCTTATCAATCTTATTAATTCTTTCAGAGAACAAGTTCCTAGTATCCTTGATTTGTTCTACTGTTCCATTGGTTTCTATTTCATTGATTTCTGCTCTAATCTTTATTAATTATCTTCTCCTGCTGGGCTTAGTCTTTATTTGTTGTTCTTTCTCCAGCTCCCTTCCACTTTTTTAAAGATTTATTTATTTATTTATTTGAACGAGAGTGAGAGAGCACAGGCATTGGGGAGAGCAGCAGAGGGAGAGGGAGAAGCAGGCTCCTCACTGAGGAGGGAGCCTGATGTGGGGCTCAGTCCCAGGACCTGAGCCATCATGACCTGAGCCAAAGGCAGACACTTAACCAACTAAGCCACCTGGGTGCCCCTCTCTAGCTCCTTTAGGTGTAAGGTCAGGGTGTGTATGGAGACCTTTCTTGTTTCTTGAGAAAGGCTTGTATTGCTATGTACTTCCCTCTTAGGACTGCCTTTGCTGCCTCCCAAAGGTTTTGAACAGCATGTATTCATTTTCATTTGTTTCCATGAATTTTTTAAACTCTTCTTTAATTTCCTGGTTGACCCCTTCATTCTTTAGTAGGATGCTCTTTAACCTCCATGTATTTGAGTTCTTTCCAACATTTCCTCTTGTGATTGAGTTCTAGTTTCAAAGCACTGTGGTCTAAAAATATGCAGGGAGTGATCCCGATATTTTGGTACGGATTGAAACATGATTTGTGACCCATTATGTGATCTGTTTTGCAGAATGTTCCAAGTGCACTCAAGAAGAATGTTAGTCTGTTGCTTTAGGATGGAATGCTCGGAATAGATCTGTGAAGTCCATAAGGTTCAGTATGTATTTCAAAGCTCTTGTTTCCTTGTTAATCTTCTGCTTAGATGATCTGTCCATTGCAGTGAATGGGGTGTTAAAGTCCCCTACTATTATTAGTGATGTGTTTCTTTAAATTTATTATTGATTGGTTTATATAATTGGCTGCTCCCATGTTAGGGGCATAGATATTTACAATTGTTAGATCTTCTTGTTGGATAGATCCTGTAACTATGATATAGTGTCCTTCCTCATCTCTTATTACAGTCTTTGGTATATAATCTAATTTGTCTGATAGGAGGATTGTCACCCCAGGTTTCTTTTGATGTCCATTACCATGATAAATGGTTTTCCACCCCCTCACTTTCAATCTGGGGCTGTCTTTGGGTCTAAAATGAGTCTCTTGCAGAGAGCATATTGATGGGTCTTGCTTTTTTATCCAGTTTGTTAACCTATGTCTTTTTGGGGGGGCATTTAGCCCATTTACATTCTGAGTAACTATTGAAAGATATGAATTTATTGCCATTGTATTACCTATAAAGTCATTGTTTCCGTATACTGTCTCTGTTCCTTTCCACTCTGTTACTTTTGGGCTCTCTCTTCATTTAAAGGATCCCTTTTAATATTTCTTGAAGGGCTTGTTTAGTGATCACAATTTTTTTTTTAGTTTCCGTTTGTCCTGGAAACTTTTTTTTTTTTAATTTGAGAGAGAGAGAGAGAGACAGAGAGAGAGAGAGAGAAAGCACAAGTTGCGGGGAGAGGCAGAGGGAGAGGGAGAAGCAGACTGCCCACTGAGCAGGGAGCCTGATGCAGGGCTTGATCCCAGGACCCCAGGATCATGACCTGAGCCGAAGGCAGACACTTAACCAATTGAGCCACCGAGGCACCTCTGTCCTGGTAGCTTTTTATCTCTCCTTCTATTTTGAATGTCATTCTAGATGGATAAAGTATTCTTGACTGTGTATTTTTCTCATTTAGTACCCTGAATATATCATGCCAATCCTTTCTGGCCTGCCAGGTCTCTGTGGATAGGTCTGCTTCCAGTCTAATATTTCTACCCTTAGAGGTTATGGACCTCTTGTCCTGAGGTGCTTCTCTTTGTCTCTGAGAACTGCAAGTTTCACTATTATGTTGGGGTGTTGACCTATTTTTACTGACTTGCAGGGTGGTTCTCTGTGCCTCTTGGACTTGAATGTCTGTTTCCTTCCCCAGATTAGGGAAGTTATTCACTATAATTTGTTCTAATATACCTCTGCTCCCCACCCTCTCTCTTTTGCCTCTTCTTCTGGGATCCCAATTGTTCTAATATTGTTTTGCTTTATGATTATCACTTATCTCTCGAATTCTCCCCCTGTGATCCAGTAGTTATTTAGCTCTCTTTTTCTCAGCTTCTTTATTCGCCATCATTTTGTCTTCTATATAACTAATTCTGTCTTCTGCTTCATTTATTCTAGCAGTTTGAGCCTCCATTTTTGTTTGCATCTCATCAATAGCCTTTTTTATTTCAAATTGATTTGATTTTAGTTCTTTTATTTTTTTCACAAAGGGATTTTCTAGTGTCTTCTACACCGTTTTCAAGCCCAGCTAATATCTTTTTATTCTGAACTCTAGTTCCAACATCTTACTTTTGTCCATACTGATTAGGTTCCTGGCATTCAGTACTGCCCCTTATTCTCTTTTTTGAGGTGAATTTTTCCATTTTGTCATTTTTTCCAGAGAAGAATAGATGAACAAGAGAACAAAATACTAAAATGGCAGCAATGACCCCAAAGAAATATACACTAAACAAATTAGAAAAGACCCAAAATGGAAAAATCAATCAATCAATCAATCAATAAGAGGGAATATAATTAGATCAGTGGACAGAACAGAGCAATCCTGGATCCTGTGTGTATTTTGGTCTGTTTGTTTGAGAACTAGATCCCAAAATTTTAAAGAAAAAAAAACTTATATATGTACTAAAAATAAAATGAAATACAATGAAAGGATAGAATATAATTGTAAAAATGAAAAATAAAAAGATTTTTTTTAAAAGTTGATAAAATAAGAAATTGGTTGAAAAAGGAAAGAAAAAAAATAAAATTCAAAGACTAAAGAATCATGGGGTTGGAGGGGGCATGAATTCTATATACTATTTTCCCCTAGCCACTGGAGTTTTGTAGTTCTCTATGATCAGTAAATTTGATCTTGGCTGGATGTTCTTTCTGATCTTCTAGGGAGGGGCCTGTTGCTTTGATTCTCAAGTGTCTTTGCCTTGGCTTGATTGCACCACCCTTGCCAGGAGGCCAGGCTAAGAAATCTGCTCCAGATCACTCCATGTATCTTCTGTTCCCTGAAGGCCTTTCTCAATGCTTTAGGCTATGAGAATGAAAAGGGCAGCCTCCCAATCTCCAGCCCTGGAGCCCAGAGCTTGGGGCCCCCCCTCTCCTCTGTGCACCCTCAGGGAAAAGCAATCACTCCTGTCTCCCTGGTCTCTGACCGCACTCTGTGCTCACCTAGCCTGTGACCAAGGGTTTCTATCTCAGGCATGCAAGCCCATTTCAAGTCTCCAAACCCTGCAGACTCCTGCAATTTGCACCAGAGCCACTCCTCCCAGGGGAGGAAGGGGATGGGTCTTGCGGGGTGTTCTGCTACTAGCTGGACCCCTGCTCGGAGAGCAGTTGCCCATCAGAGACACAGTTCACAGTATATTGCAACCCTTAGCTGGGAGCACACTTCTGGGCTCACTGATTGCAGCCGGCTTCCCCACTCTGTTTCCTGGGAACTCTGCTACACTCAGGCACCCCCAGTCTTCCTGTGACCCTAGGGATCCTGAGACCTCACTGTCCCACCTAGAATTCCACCCTTCTTAACACCTGAGTGTCTTTCAGACAGGGATGTCCCTCACAGGAGGGAGACGACTTCTAAAAATTCTGCTTTTATGCTCCTCTGCTTTATCACTTGCTGGTAGCCGGCTGAGGAGGCTCCCTCCTCCCACAGTCTATCATCCCATATATCACCTCAGATTCACTTCTCTGCACCTCCTACCTTGCAGAAAGTGGTCACTTTTCTATTTGTAGAGTTGCGGCAATTCTTTTCTTAGATCTCCAGTTGAATTCACAGGTGTTCAGAATGATTTGATATCTAGCTGAATTCCTGGGACCAGATGAAACTATGTCTCCTACTCCTCCACCATCTTGGACTCCCTTTTTGTAACTTTTTTTATTTTGTTTCTTTGGTGGGGGGAGAGGATCAGTTGAATTTAAGTGGTTATTTTAAAAGGCAGCTGCTAGGCTGCTTGTTTCTAAAACTCTATTGCACTAGATACTAAGATCCAATTAATTTCTAATAAATGTGTTATAAGAATATTCTTATGGTCAAATCTTAAAATACCTCTTATTATATCCCTTTTTAATGAATTTTATGTATAAAAGGCTCTTAAAAGGTTCACAGTAAAGAAACAAATTAACTTTGTTTAATCTTTTATTTTTCAAACTTATACATGTTCACCTTCTATTTTGATAGTTGATGTCGTTTAGAATGTATCACAGATATGTCATACAGTAGCTTGCCTTACTCAACACTGTCTCAAATTTGTTGTCAATGTATACAAGAAATAAAAATATTACTTTTTAAACTCCACTGATTTTAGAGTTTTGGATATGATTTAGATTTTACAAATTAGATGGAGAAGTCTTCAGCCCCATGAAGTAAGAAAGGTTCCCAATTGAGATTTTTACTTTTGGGTGGAGTTACTTATGGAAGAGAGGCAGGGAACAGACATATTTACTAGTGAGAATCCTTACAGAGGTGCCACAGTCCTGGAAATAATAGCTTTGGTAACAACTTCCTATCAGTCCCAATCTACTGAGGGGCAGAGGTGGCATTCACATTGGTCTCTGGGTCTATGGTCTTGGTTTAGGGAATAATTCTTTAGAAATTTAGGTTTGAATGTGTCAATTTATTCCTCTAAAAGATGCTTTGAATTCATTATCTCTTAATAAACCTAATTCTATTTAAAGTCTCTGGAAATAATCCTGTTATTTTTAAGTTACTACTTTTTATGTTTAGTAATTGTTACCACAGGCAATGAAGGTAACAACACAGTTTCTAAAGGAAATGGGAGTCAGGAATGATTAACTGACCTAACTGGGGTTTAAGACAGCAAAAAAACTATCACCATTAGAGAATGAAAAACTGGTAAAACAAATACAGATATAAAACCCACTTATTTCATGACAGCACACCATTGCTGGGGTGTGGTATCACTGCTATAAACCCACCAGTGCAGGAATGCACCAGAGCACTATCAGGTCTCTTGTATGAAAGTTAATGTATTGATAGTTACACATAGAGACTCCAATAATGTGATTGAGACATTTTGGTGGACTGAAATAAATCTGTATATCCCAAACTTTTAAATTCCATGAGATTCTTCTGACAGCAGAGGCCGCCTCTTTACAAATGCAATGAAGTAATTCATGCCCTGAAAAACTTGTAATGACATCATTTGCACTATTTACATTGATAATCTCTTCATGCCCCATTCTCTCATCCTTCCCTAATTACCTCTAGATTTATAACTATATTCAGTTGTAGCTTGCACAGAAAATCGTATGCAATTTGAACTCAAAAGGAGAGGACTTACATACCAAAATAATTACCAGATCTAAATTAATTTATGTCAGTGTAAATCTTGAGCCTATGTATGGAAATGGATTCAGAATGCTTCATGAGAGAAGAGTCTTATATTTAACTGAAACTGGCTTCATCAATAAGGGCATACCAATTATTTATCAAAGGTGCCAACTCCCAGTTGTTTGACCAACATCTGGACTCAATGTTGGTCAATGCTAAATACAGTTGAGTTGGTGGAAATTGTTTGGTATAACATTATAGGAACGAATCCCAGAGGTCACACATGGATTTTTGGTTTATATAATCTGATTAGTAAAAGGTGAGAAACAGATTAAATCCTCTTGTAATAGTGCTAATACCTTGGCCGACTCACTAATGGCATTTACTGGCTGGAGAGTCCTTATCTTGACATACTTTTAGCAGGATATAGCTGATGTATTTAGGATCATTTATGGTTAACACCTGGAATCTATTAATCTTTGAAATCCTTTAGGCATGGCTCCGTAAAAAATGTCATTTAAACTATGTAACTGTTGGAGTATAAATTGAAGATATTTCATGACCAAAATAGCTTCTTTTAGAGTAACACACATCACTCAGGGACCTCCCATGTTAAATCTGGGCCAAGGAGCATGCTAACATGAAAAGCAGAGATCTGGAGAGTGGTTTTGGTAATCCAGATTTCTTCAGCTTTCATGTTTGTTTCACTATTACCTGCATCCTTAAAAGTATTACCACCATTTGATACAGGGTAAGACCAGTGATTCTCATTTGGTGACCTGATACTTCATATTACTGCCACACCATCAGCAAGACTGGGAGCTATGAGTCACAGCCATTTGAAAGGGAGGCTGGAAAATATAGTCTGAATTCTGGATGGTCAAATAGCTCACTAAAAAAAAAAAAAAAACATAGAGGATTCACTTATAAGGAAGAAGAGAAGTCTATATTGAGGCAGTTCACTGTCTCCAACACAGAAGGTAGAGAGAAGGAAATCAAAGAGCTTTTTAGGGACTTCTGAAGAAGGATAATCATGCTTGATCAGAGTGACTTGTTAGGCTATTGGCTTTTGGATCATAGATGGACTCCTAGCCTAAGTTTGAGTGTCTTGGTTGTGATCTCTCTTCTTCCTTTGTCTGCTTCAGTCACCATTAGGGCATTGCTTCCATACCTCGGACTTTGTTAGAGTGGCCACAATTGATATAGCCCTATCTGTTTGTATCACTTTAACCATTTGTTTTCAGTCAGGTTTCTGAAAAGTGAAAGGTAGTTTTGATTAAAATTTATCTCTGTGGAATCCAAAATAGTAAAACAAATGAACAAATAAAATAATACAAAACAAACTCATAGATAGAGAAAACAGACTATTGGTCACCAGAGGGAAAAGGCACTAGGGGGTGGGCAAATGGATGAAGGAGGCCAACAATATGGTGATGGATAATAACTGGACTTGTGATCATCACTTTGTAGTGTCATACAGATACAGAATTTTAAAGCTGTCCACCTAAAACTTGTCTTAAAAAAAAAAATTCTCATTATGCCCAGAATGGCTTTTGGTTTTGTTAATAAAGATTTTTTTTAAAGATTTATTTATTTATTTGAAAGAGAGAGAATGAGAGAGAAAGAGAGAGAGAGAGAGAGCACATGAGAGGGGGGAGGGTCAGAGGGAGAAGCAGACTCCTTGCTGAGCAGGGAGCCCGATGGGGGCCTTGATCCCAGGACTCCAGGATCATGAACTGAGCCGAAGGCAGTCACTTAACCAGCTAAGCCACCCAGGCGCCTCACGATTTTCAAAATTTTTAACTCCTGTTATATAATGTTTACTTTTAATACAAGTTAAGTTTCAAAAAAAGTCCATGCAAATTCTTTATTTTCACCATAACTTTTAGTATATCTTAAAATAGTTTGGTTAGATTATAAGCTCCATTTACAAATTTGATTAAGTGAAAGAAAAAATGCATAACAAAACTCTAAAGTGTTGATATAAATCTCGGTGTAATAACATTTGGTAGGCATGCTTATAATATTAATTTATCCATTTATTAAAACTTATCTATTAAGGGCTTTTATAGTATTTTCTATCAAGCCAGGATGAAGAACACTTTATTAAATTGTCATGTTTTTCTTGTCACATTACATTTGCAGTAAAACCTCCATATCAAACCCCAAACCACACCAATCTTAAATTCTTAAACATCTAGAGGATGAATTAGGTGGCTTGCCAGGGTTTGTGCAGGTGTGGTAACAAAGAGCCTGGAGGAAATACATTTACCCAACAATAAAAGAAAGAGACTAGACCCCAAGAAAAATGTCTTCAGGAACCAAACAAGGAACTATATTAGGATATAAGATAATAATTAACAATAAGTCTATAGCCAATTAAAAGCAATCTCTATGTGGTGTACCTGAAACTAATGTGACATTGTGGCAATTATATTTCAATTAAAAAAAAAAAAGAAAAGAAAGGCCAAACTGAAGGCCTTAAAAACATACTAATAAACAATAAATACTGCCCATAAACTACTAGTATGTAATCTCTATTCTGGACATTAAGATTTGGTTAAAGGAAAGTGAGCCACTGTGTTCGCTCTAAACAAAACGTCAAGTAAGAGAGCAAAGAGAGGAAGGAGCTGTTTGCCGAAGGTCTCCCTTGGAACAGTGAGCAATGCCACGGCATCAGCAGCCGCTGCAGGGATGCAGGCAGTGCCAAGAGAAGGCAGGTCCTCAGACCGCACATCAGGGCTGACAACATCAGGATATGACTGACCTCTTTCCTAGCAGAGATCCCCCTGGGCATTGTTAGAACAGAGTGTGCTGGCAGTAAATTTGGTGGCACCTGTGGCCAAACAACTTCCTTTGTTGTTCATAATACCAGAAGTTATCATTGATGATGATAATAGAAAATATGCACATGCCTTTCTTTGTGCCACACACTTTCCAAGGACTTACATGTATTGACACACTGGATTCTGTGGCCTTAGCTCTCTCTCAAAGTCACATATGGTATGTGTTGAGTCAAGATTCAAACTCAAAATCTGTGTTTCTAAACACTAAGCTATGCCGATTGGACAGAGTGTATAATTAAGGGAACATGATAGAGATTTGCAGAGAATCCCAGAATGATTTGGAAACTTTAAGGTTTAGCAGGAGTGAAGATTAGAGAGGAGGTGATATCACCAGAGAACTCCTGTGGGGTCTTTGATGTGACCTTATTTTCACTCTTATGGTAGTTCTTGGGAAACATAGGTTGCAGATTACTTTATCTAATATTTTATCTACCTATTTATTTTATTAATATTTTATTTAATCCATTTTATCTAATGAATTCTCTTAAGTAATTCAAAGGTAAAATGTATGCCTCTGAACATGATCTTGGCCAAATTTCAATTATGAAATTTAAATATTTCCCTTTGTTTTTTTGCAATATGTCCATAGGAAAGATGAAAAAGGAGCACAGGTTAACATAGATATACTTTTCAAGAGTTTGCAGTTTAAAGTTCTCAAAAGTAAAATACATTTTCTGAAAATCAAAACAATGTTTATGTAAATAATATTGCATCTGGACACAGGTACATATTTTTTTTCACAGTGTTAATAGATGACAATCAATTCCAACCGATATTAGCTGCATGGGAATCATGTTATAAATGTAAAGAAGCCCAGATTCCAGATTATGTAACTTATATATGCTGTTTTTAAAATATTCAAATTTATAGACTGTATATTAGATTTATGCTGAAGTTTTAATTGCTTAATTATAAATATTAAACTGAGTTTCCATCCTCATTAAAAGCTTTCAAAGTCTCAGCTCCTAGAGAAGTGGTATTCAAACTTAAAATCACAGATTTCTTACTAATTATTAACCATTACTCCCAATATAAATGTTAAAGAAAATTGTAATTATAAGTAATTAACCTTACATGCTATACATTTTATAAGCATGGTTAAAATACTCAAAATACAGATCTTTAAAAAATAGAGATAATTTTTTATCTTTCTAATCACAGGAACTTCAGAGCATTTTTAACTCAGAAAATGAACTACAAGGGAGAGCGCTCTTTATTTTTAAATATAATGTATGTAAATCCCTATTTTTGATAATCTGATTTTTTCCCCAAATGTTGCCAACTTCTTATAAGATGTGATAAAATCATCATTGCTTTGTCTCATGATATGGCAGATAAAGAGCTTTAATTATGTGTTAATTATCATATTTGCTTTTTTGTTGTTTATGATTTTTGAATCATTGGTGCTATTTTTAATAGGCTGTTTGCTTACAGGAATGTTTTAAGGTCATTATCCAACTTTGAGACTTATTTAGTTTAAACTAACTAATATAACCCATAAATCATGTTATCCTGCTATATGTACACTGGACTTATTCAGAATACAAAGGAAGAAACTACTGAGAGTGCCACCTAAACCTACTGTCTCATGGAACTTCACTCTTTCTTAGGGGTAACATCCTATTATGTACATTACATATGACCTTCTGATATATAACAGCCTTAGAGAAGGTGTCAGTCTTGACACCTTTAAATATATATTTAATATATTATATTAAATATTAAAACTTAGCTAAGTTTTAATATTAAATTTAACAAAGCATAGTTCTATTTATATTTTTAAATTAAAATTGTATTAAAATGTATATTTCTCATTTTAGATAACTGCTATTTAGATCATTGGTATGCGGTTATTTTTAGTTATCAGTAATGCACACTAGAAAGATAATAAAAAATACACACATATATTTTAAATATGTCCCTTAAATATTTTGAAACAATATTTTCTGTAAGATATGTGGTCCAATCACTCTGAGCAGTTTTTTCAGGTCTTATGCCTAAATAAAAAACAAATAATTAACAACACATATTGTGCTTTTAAATTTTTGAAGTCAGACATTAAGTTACAACAGAGTACAAAATTGATTTATGAAAGCAGTATCCTTTCTAATCATATTTTTATTATAAATTTTATTTACTTTGAAACAAATAGTTTTTTTTTAAAGATTTTATTTATTTAACTGAGAGAGAGCACATGAGAGGAGGGAGGGTCAGAGGGAGAAGCAGACTCCCCGCTGAGCAGGGAGCCCGATGCGGGACTCGATCCCGGGACTCCAGGATCATGACCTGAGCCGAAGGCAGTCGCTTAACCAACTGAACCACCCAGGCGCCCAAAACAAATAGGTTTTATATGTTACTTTTATAGCGTTCAATTCCCACTATCCATGTTTAACATAAAATATATAATAGAGGGTTTTGTTTGTTGTTTTTTAAACCAAGAGTCGAGTTGTAATATATTCATTAAATATTGCCTGCTCGCCTAGTATGAAAAGCACAGTTTACTTTGACAATACATTGTAAATCAGTAAAACTATGCATGGCAATTTTTTTTCTTTTTATCTTTTGACCCTCTTCAGCCATTTCTCCCACCCCATAGTCCCTGACTCTGGCACCCACCAATCTATTCTCTGTATCCATGAGTTTTGTTGTTGTTGTTGTAGTTTTGTTTGTTTTAGATTCTATAAGAGAGTTTATATGGTATTGGTCTTTCTCTAACTTATTTCACTTGGCATAAGGCCCTTGAGGTCCATCCATATTCTTGCAAATGACATATTTCATTCTTTATATGGCTGAATAATATTTCATTACATGTATGTGTGTATCTACAATTTCTTTATCCATTTATCCATTGATGAGTACTTAGGTTGTGCCCATGTCTTGGTTATTGCGAATAATGCTGCAATGAACATGAGAGTGCAGATACCTTTTTATATTAGTGTTTTTGTTTTCTTTAGATAAATACCCACAAGTGGAATTGATGGATCGCATGGTATTTTTTATTTTTTTAGGAATTTTCATACTGTTTTCCTCAGTAAATGTCCCAATTTACATTCCCACCAATAGGGCACAAAGTTTCTCTTTTCTCCACATCCTCAACTACACTTGTTTCTTTTTGTTTTTGTTTTTTTAATTTTTTAAGTAGCACTTATACTACATATGAGGTAATACCTCACTGTGGTTTTCACTTGCATTTCCCTAATGTTTAATGATGTTGAGTGTCTTTTCAATGTACCTGTTGGCCATCTGTATTGCATCTTTGGAAAAATGTCTATTCAGAACTTCTGCCCATTTTTTTAATTGGATTGCTTTTTGCTGTTGAGTTATATGAGTTGTTTATATATTTTGGATATTAGTCCCTTATCAGATATATGATTTGTAAATATTTTCTCAAATTCTGTAGGTTGCCCTGTTGTTGATGATTTCCTTCACTATGTAGAGCTTGTTAATATGATGTAGTCTCACTTAATTCTGCTTTTGTTGCTTTTGCTTTTGGTGCCGGATTCAAAAAAATTATCAGAAACATCTATTTCAGGGAGTTTACCACCTACGTTTTCTTCTAGAAATTTTATGGTTTCAGGTTTTATGATCAAGTCTTTAATCCATTTTGAGTTAATTTTTGAGTTTGGAGTAAGATAGTGGTTGAATTTTATTCTTTGGCAGTGGCTGTCCAATTTTCCCAACATTGTTTATTAAAGAGACTGTCCATTGTATATTTTTGGCTCCTTGGTTGTAAATTAATTGGCCATATATGCATGGGTTTATTTCTGGCCTCTCCGTTCAGTTCCAATGATCTATGTGTCTGTTTTTATGCCAAAACCATACTGTTTTGTTTTGTTTTGTTTTGTTTTTAAGATTTACTTTAGAGAGAGAGTGCACAAGTGGGGAGAAGGGCAGAGAGAGAGAATCTTTCAAGCAGACTCCCTGCTGAGCATGGAGCCCAATGCGGGGCTCAATCCTAGGACCAATGAGATCATGACCTGAGCCAAAACCGAGAGTCAGATGCTTAACCATCTAAGCCACCCAGGCACTCCTACCATATTGTTTTGATTAGTATGGCTTTATAATATAGTTTGAAATCGGAGAGCATGATGCCTCCAGTTTTGTTCTTTTTCAAGATTGTTTTTGCTTTTTAGGGTTTTTTGTGATTCCATACAGATCTTAGGATTGTTTTTTCTATTTCTTTGAAAAATGTCATTGAAATTTTGATAGGGATTGCATTGAATCCATACAGCTTTGGGTAATACGGACACTTTAACAATATTGATTCTAACAAATCATGGGCACAAGATATGTTTCCATTTATTTGTGTCTTCTTCAGTCTCTCTCATTAAAGTCTGTAGTCTTCAACATACAGATCTTTCACCTTCTTTGTGGAATTTCTTCCTAGATATTTTATTTTTGATGCTATTAAAAAGCGCATTGTTTTCTTTATTTCTCTTTCTAATAGTTTGTTATTGGTGTATAGAAATGCAGTTGATGGGGTGTCTTGGTGGCTCAGTTGGATGAGTGTCCAACTTTTGGTTTCAGCTTGGGTTATGATCTCAGTGTTTTAAGATCGAGCCCCAAGTTGCGCTCTGCACTTAGCAGGTAGCGTGCTGAAGATTGTCTCTCTCCCTCTCCCTCTGCCCTTCCCCCCACTTGCACTCTCTCTCTCTCTCTCTCTCTCTAAAGTAAATAAATAAATAAATAAATAAATAAATAAATAAATAAATCTTAAAAAATGCAATTGATTTTTGTGTATTGATTTTATATCCTGCAACTTTACTGAATTCATTCATTAATTCTAACAGTGTTTATATATTCTTTAGGATAATCTATATATAATATGTCATCTGCAAATAGTGACAGTTTTACTTCTTCCTTTCCAATTTGAATGCCTTTAATTTATTTTACTTGTCTAATTGCTCTGGCTAGAACTTTCAATACGATGGTGAATAAACATGGCAAAACTGGGCGTCCTTGTCTTGTTCCTGATCTTAGAGGAAAAGCTTTCAGATTTTCACCATTGAGTGTAATGCTAGTTGTGGACTTGTTACATATGGCCTTTATTATGTTCCCTCTATACCCACTTTGTTGAGAGTTTTTATCATAAATGAATGTTGAATTTTTTAAGTGTTTATTATGTATCTATTGAGATGAGATGATCATGATTTTTATTCTTCATTTTGTTCCTGTGGTGTATCACATTTCCTTATTTGCAGATGCTGAAACATCTTTGCATCCCCAAAATAAAATGCACTTCATTATGTTGTATGATCCTTTTTATGTATGGTTGAATTTAGTTCGATATTTTTTGAGGATTTTTGCATCTGTGTTCATCAGGGATATTGGTATATATATATATTTTTTCTTGTGGTATCCTTATCCGGTTTTGGTATCAGGATAATGCTGGCCTAATAAAATGAGTTTAGAAGAATTCCTCACTCTTCCTTTTTTGGAATAGTTTGAAAGGGAACAGTTTAAAAGTTTGGTAGAGTTCAACAGTTAAACCATCTGGTCCTGGACTTTTGTTTGTTGTGAGGTTTTTAATTACTGATTCAATCTCTTTATTAATAATTAATCTCAGATTTCCACATCATCATGATTTAACCTTGGTAGGTTTTTATGTTTCTAGGAATTTATCCATTTTTCTGGGTTGTCCAATTTGATGCCATGTGATTGTTCATAGCAGTCTTTTATGATCCTTTGTATTTCTGTGGCATTAGTTATATTTCCACTTTCATTCTAATTTTGAGTCCTCTCTTTTTTTCTTGGTGAGTCTGGCTAAAGACTTGTCAAACAAACAAACAAACAAAAAAAAAGCTGTTAGTTTCATTAATTTTCTCTATTCTCATGCTAGCCTCTATTTCATTTATTTTTGCTTTAATCTTTGTTTCTTCTTTCCTTGTATTAACTTGAGGCTTCATTTGTTCTTTTTCTGTTTCTTGTATAAATTTGCATTGTTTGAGAATTTTGTTGTTTCTTGAGGTATGCATTTATTAGTATGTTTTAAAATCTATTTTGTTTGATATAAGTATAGCTACCCCAGCTTTCTTTTGGTTTCCATTTGCATAAAATATATTTTTCCAACCCTTCACTTTCAGTCTGTATGTGTCCTGAGACCTGATATGAGTCTCCTGTAGGTAGTATAAAGATGAGTCGTGTGTGTGTGTGTGTGTGTGTGTGTGTGTTTTGAATCCATTCAGCTACTATAGGTCTTTTTATTAGATCATATAGTCCTTTTACATTTAAAGTAATTATTGATAGTTTATGTACTTATTGCCATTTGGTAATTGTTTATTGGCTGTTTTTGTAGTTCCTCTCTTCTGTCTTGTCTCCTTTTGTGGTTTGATGCCATTCTTTAGTGGTATATTTATATTTCTTTCTCTTTTTTCTGTGTATTTAGTGGTTTTTGTTTTTTGTTTTGTTTGTTTGTTTTTTGCTTTGTGGTTACCATGGGGCTTACAAATAATTTATATCTATGTCAGTCTATTTTAAGTTGATAATAACTAAGTTTGATACCATTCTAAAGGTCAACATTTTTACTTTCACCCCCCCACACACAGTTTATGTTTTTGATAACTTATTTTACATCTTTTTGTCCTGTATACCGCTTAACTAATTATAATAGTAGGGTTTTTTTTTTTTTTTACTACTTTTGTCTTTTAACCTTTATGTTAGCCTTATAAGTGATTAATATACTACTTTTACTATATATTTACCTCACCAGTGAGATTTTTTCCTATGTTTTCTTATTATCAATTAGCACGCTTTCTTTTCAGCCTAATACAGTCCCTTTCACATTTCTTGTAAGGCCAGTTTAGTGTTGATGAACTCCTTCAGCTTTTGCTTGTCTGGAAAAGCATCATTTCTGAATAATAACTTTGAAGGTAGTTATTATTGGGTGGATATATTTTCTTTGAACACTTTGAATATACTGTATCACTCCTTTGGCCTGCCAAATGTGAGTTGAAAAGTCTACTGGTATTCTAATGAGGGTTCCATTGTATGTAATTAGTTGTTTTTCTCTTGCTGCTCTTAATATTCTTTTCTAGTCTTTAACTTTTTACATTGTGATTAAAATGTGTGTTGGTATGGTTGTGTTTGGGTTTCTCTTATTATGGACTCAAGCTTCCTGAATCTGCATGTCTGTTTCCTTTTCCAAGTTAGGAAAACTTTCAGCCAGTATGTCTTCAAACAAGATTTTTTCCCCTTTCTCTGTCTTCTCCTTCTGGGAGCCCTATAATGAATGTTAGTCCATTTGATGTTGTCCCACAAACCCCTTATGCTATATTCACATTTTATTTTATTTTATTTTTCTTTTTTGCTGTTCTGATTGGGTGAATTCTGCCTTTTCTTCTAGTTGGCTAGTCTTCTGATTCATCTAGTCTGCTGTTGAACCCTTCTAGTGTGTTTTTTAGTTCAGTTATTGTATTCTTTAGCTTTGTGCCTTCTATTTGGTACTTTCTTATTTTTTCATTTCTTTGTTGAAGTTCTCACTATGGTCATCTATTCTTCTCCCGGGTCAGTGGGCATCTTAAGGACTATGACTTTGAACCCTTTATCAGGTAAACTATTTATCTCTGTTTCATTAGTTGTTTTTTTTTTTTTTCCTGAAGTTTTGTCTTGTCCTTTCAATATTATAATGAAAGAATACATAAAAGTATGAAAAGTCATCCATAATGGTGGTGAATTAATCTAAATTTTTTAAATACAAAGTGAATTCTACTTGAGCTGACATCTGTGATTGAGTATATTTACAGTATCCACATCTGATTTATATTTCCTGAATTCATCTGCATCTTAATAGGTGACACATTGTGAGCTATTTAACAATAAGGTTTTCTGTTTCTTTGAGGGTATCATATTTTCAGTTTTAAAAGCCTCATGTTAAAAGTAGTTTTTATTTCAGTTTTATGAATGGAGTAATTAAGGCACAGGGATTTTTTTTTTAAATTAACTATAAATGTGGTTGTTTTTTAAAGATTTTATTTATTTATTTGACACAGAGAGAGAGAGATAGTGAGAGAGAGAGAGAGAGAGAGAGAGAGAGAGCACAAGCAGGGGGAGCAGCAGGCAGAGGGAGAAGCAGGCTTCCTGCATGAGCAGGGAGCCTGATGTGGGGCTTGATCCCAGGGCTCTGGAATCATGACCTGAGCTGAAGGCAGCAGTTTAACCAACTGAGCCACCCAGGCGCCCCAAGGCACAGGGATTTTAAGGTGTCACTGATAAACTACTGAGACTCTCAACTGGATCACATTTTCCACTGGAAATTAAATGTAAATTCAAATAACAATTATTCTATCCAGTTTTCTGGGTCTGCTAGTTCATAATAGTCATTCTGTGGCAGCTAAAGAGATCACATTCATAATATTCCCACACATTCACCTGCCAATGAGTTCATTTTCAAGCACTCTGTGCACTGTGATAAAAGGTGTTTCCCATGTCATATGTTGAGTGAGCTGCCCCTTTAGCAAAAGACTAAGTTAGGGGAATTTGTTATGGGAGCTGAGTGCATCAAGATGTGAGTAGAGTGAGAACAAAGATGTGGTTTCTATCAATGCCCAATGCCTAATAAAAATAGAGTTCCTTCAGAGGAAGGAAGTTGTTCATCACCATAGACATTAGGATAGTCGGCACTTTTTAGAAAGAAATAATAAGCTTTAAAAATGCTAAAAAACGCCTAAAGACAGTGGTTTAATTGTTGCTTTATCTAGTCCACTGGTCATGCCTCTTCTAAGTTTATTTATAAATGCAGGGGCTTGCCTTGTACTACTTTCTCAAAGAAGTGAACTTCTGTTTAGAAAAGCAAGGGGAGGACATTTCTCAGTGGGTAATAAAAGGTTATAGTCATAGATAGAATGAGTGAAAAGACCAGGGCACCTATATAATTAAAATATAATGAGCAGTATCCTGGAAAATCTGTATTTAAGGCCCCCAATTCCAATATGTTGCTTTTGAAAGGCAGATAGGAGAGGACCTAACATGAGGGAATGTTTCTACCAAGATGTGTTTCTTAACAAGTGAAAATCTATTACTCATAGTCATCAGACTTCTGAATCACTTAGGATCCATTTATTTTCAAGAAATAGATACCTAGTTAAGGTAGGCTAAATAATAGAAATTTATATTTTCCTGTAATAAATAGTCCACATATGGAAAGTTCCAGAGCCGAAAACAGCAGCTGAGCAAATTAGGCCTCTAGGTTCATTTCACTGATACATTATTGGATTACTCCTTTTGGTTTTCAAAAGTCTGTGGTAGCCTCTGAAGATTATTTCTTTATTATAATGACCTAAAAAGAAAGAGGGCAAGGACTGTTTATCCTTATCTATCTGTTTTACTTGGAAGAAAATGTTTTCTGGAAGCCCCTATCATACTTCCATTTATAATTCAGATGCCAAAAGTGAGTCATATGTTCATTCTTAAGCTAATTATTTGTGAATTGGGATGGGATTCCATAATAGACATAGATCAAATACGACTTATTCCCTGGGACAGGGATATGAAAAAAGAAACAAGGATGAAGTGGGCATTTGTTAATAGGTAGCTAATCAACATGATCTGGCCAATCATTTTATTTACTTTTTTTTTTTAATCCTGACATCCTGTATGCATTGGAAGTAACAAAAAATATCTCATGGGATTTCATTAAACACCAGTTGAGTTTGTGTGCTGGATGTTACAAATACAAACATTGCTTTGAAACAGATCTTAGTAGAAGATTCATTTTACTCATTTATTCATTTACTCAGTCTAAGGGCAAGATTTGAGAAACAGCAACAACAAAAACGTTTCCCATATGAAGAGCCTAAATAGACATTGTCCATGCGAGGGTCAGGTGTGGAAGAATAATATGCAGGAGCAAGAGAAGCAAAATTTAAAAGGATACAACAACAAACAGCCAATTTGGCCTCGAGGAACTGTAAGTCGGTTCATGTTTCTGAAGAGTGTAGCTCAAGGCTAGTGGTTGCTGGACATAAGGTCGTATATTGCCTTTCTTAAAATTAATATTACAGAGTTATAAATGAATAAATTGTTATGAACTGAATGTGTCCCATCCAAAATTCCTGTGTTATAACCGTCAATGTGATATATTTGAAGATAAAATCTTTGGAGATAATTATATTTAGATGAGGTCTTGAGGGTAGAGCCCTCATGATGAGATTAGTGCCCTAAAAGAAAAGATCAGAGCTTTCACTCTCTCCCACCGTCACCCATCCTTTCCTACCCTCTCCTTACCATATGAGGACACGTTAAGAAGACTGCCACCTGCGAGCCAGAAACAGAGCTCCTACTAAGAACCAGTGAGCCAAGACCTTGATCTTGGACTCCCCTACTACAGAACTGTGAGAAAGATATTTCTGTTGTTTAAGCCACCCAGCCTATGGTATTTTGATATAACAGCTAGAGTTCAGACACAAATATACAAAAACATTGGAATACTTGCATAACCTACAGAAACTTAAAGGAATCAGAAGCACAGCAGAGAAGTCAATTAGCATCAATCTCAGAACAGAATCATAGACAAGAAGCAGAGCACAAAAGTCACTTAACCTCAACAAATGTCTTAAGGACAGAAGGATGAAGGAAATCTAAATGCTTATTATGAACAGGAAAACAAGCTGCTTATGTAAATATCTAAGAACCTATCATGGTAAAGAACTCTGAGATCACTGCACTTGAATAGTATTCCAGAGAAAGAGACAGAGGCCATACCAGCCTCCTAGAAATTGCAGCAATGAAGAATAAGGGGGCCGCTTATACTTCTGGTAGATATTATTGTGTGTTGGGGGTCCAGGGGGTGGAGTCACTGCTAAAAGATCTGCAAGGTGGTTATTGGTCTCAGGGGGCAGCTGAGTTTTGGTTAGAGCAATCAGATGAACAGTAGGTTCCTAGAAGTAGTGAAGATTTGGGAAAATTTGCTAGGGAGCAAGATTAGGAGCCAGACTAGGGACAATATGGCTTTCTTTTTGAGAATTTTCTTTGGTTGTTATGCTGCAGATCAGGATACTCTTAATGGAAATTCTTAGATTCTATAACCTCCTTAATTCCAGATAACTGTGGAGTCTTGTGTACTTGCAAGAAAGAGGCTGTTACACGTAGAACAAGTGAAGCTCTGGTAGCCTCTCTTAATTCAAACATTAGATATTTCTGATCTACTAAAAGGGAATAAAATATATTTATGGTTACTAAAATGTATTTAAACATGATTACCTTTTTTGAATATTTTCTTAGACAGATGGAGAGTAAAACCAAATCCCCATCTATTACAGAACCCCAGGATGAATTTCAAGCACTTACTACAGATTGATATGGTAGCATTTGGACAACATGTGTACTTCCTTAAATCCAGATTGAATGGAATATGAACTCTTAAAACTGAGGCACATTAAAATTTTTCAAGAGGTTATTTGAACATATATTAATTCTGATTTGGCAGAGCCAAATGAAAGGTAGTTAGGAGCACTCTAAGGTAAAGAGCTAAGGAAGAGGTTTTTAAGAGAAGATGAGGAAGCAAAGCAGGAAACTTATTTGATTGTTTATAATTTAAGCTGTTGCTTTATTTCGGAAACCCTAGTTGGATGTTTGTAATTGGTTGCTCTTAAATTTCACATTCTTGAATTCAAATGCATTGACTCTGGCTTAGGTTTTGGTTTGCTTATATAAATTACCAAGACATTAGAGCCACCTCAGTCCAATGACCTCTCTGTTTGATTACTTTAACAATACAATGTTATCAGTAATAAAAACAAAAACTTTGCAATTTATTTGCAAAATATTTGCAATTGTAATGTGAGGATTCCATTATTCAGTTCATTCTATATAAAGGATAAATATCGCAAAACTTTCAAGAACTTTATAATCTGTATATTAGTTTACTTACAATGTGTTACAAATATTTCATTTATAAATCACAGATTAATACCAAAACCAAAGCAGTTTTATGCAGATGTGGACTATATGTTGACACAAATGGTTCATTTTTATTGATTCAGTTATACATTGTATTCAGATACACTTGATATTTACTTTCTACTCTACTTTTTTTTTAAAGATTTTATTTATTTGACAGAGAACTTTACCCATTTTTTAAAAATGTGTTGCTTTATTTAACCATGGATGTGAAATTATATTTTAAAAATAATGGCACTAAATGCATTAAGTGGCATAGGAAAGACATTAGGGTTCAAAGCCAATGGCCAAGAAAGAATTCTTGAGATGTCTTTGGTGCAAAGGTGGTTTTATTAAATCACCGGGACAGGACCCGTGGGCAGAAAGAGCTGCACTGGGGTCATGAGGAGTGGCCCAGTACATACTTTCAAGTTGGGAGGGTGTTCGGAATAGCCTAAGTCTCTAAGGAACTTGGAAGCAAAGTTTCCAGGCCCTTGAGGGGGCTGGCTATTGTTGGGAAAAGGTCATTTATCGCTTTCTAATAAAACCTGAGCCATGAGACCCTTCAGATGTATATCAGTCTGTCATATGCTTGGAGGATGATTACCAACATGTATCTTGGGGGGTAGAGATAAAGGAAGTTTCCGAAAGAATGTTTATATGTTAAAGTAGATTTACAGGTTGTGGGCGGGGGGAGTTCAAGCTAGGATTGCCTTTTGCCCTTAGGAAAGTGTCAGCATCAAGGCCGTTGAATCCCTAGAGGAATGTCATTCTTCCTCTTTCAAGGACTTGTCAATGGGCTGTAGGTAGTAAGGAAATTTAATAATTTCTCTTCTGCCTTTGTTTCCCACATCATTAAGTAGTGAAGATAGATTACTTTATAAACAATCATTTTATAAAATACCTCTTAATATTTTTAAACAAATTTTATTTTTTTTCCAGCAGTTTTAGGTTCATAGCAAAATTGAGAAGGTACTGATATTTCCTTAACATCCCCTGTTCCCACTCCTGCATAGCCTCCTCCATTGTCAGTGACCCCCACCAGAACAGTACCATTGTCACAACTGATGAACCCACATTGATGCATCATTATCACGTGAAGTCCACAGTTTACTTCCTGGTGTTATTTTCTTTGGGTTTGGGCAAATGTATAAGCACGTGTATTCACTACTATAATATCAGACAGAGTGGTTTCACTGCCCTAAAAACCTCTTAATTTTTTGTTTAACAAAATAAGATATGTTTATGATTTTGTTCTTATTAGTGTAATTTCAACTTACTGTGTTTTTGCTCTCTGAATATAAAACAATTTAGAAAACTACCATGCCCTTCCCGAGTGGGTAAAGACAAATTTGGAAGACTTTGTTGTCTAGCTCACCATTTCTGAAAGTATTTCTTCCCCAACATGAGCAGGTAACTCCAGAAGAGGGAACAGATGGTGGCAGGGGCATAAACAGGGTATAACTGATTTGCATGGGACTGCACCTGGACACATCACACCTTTGACCCTATCTTGGAGAACAGGAGAAAGGAGTTCCAGAAAACATTTTCTCTCTCTTGTTTCCTGTCACAGCATTACTAATCATCTTTCAAATCCTATAAATTAACTTCAGCTGGTTTCAAAAAGATAGTCTTTATCTTGTAACGTAGGCCATGTAAATGTCTCTAGATCAAAATCATGCTCATAATCACTCTATAAAACTATAAAGTCTGGGTCTTTCCTCTGAAGGCCCTTTTCACTTGCCAAGGTGATAGGTGACCTGATTAATTAAAATTAGGTCTTTAGGATAAAGGCTTCTGACTTTATTAATTGCTTTAAATATTGATTTAATAGCTGTCAACCTTTAAAATGTCAGTTTTCTAGATCTATAAAATTATATAAGTTAGAGATATATCTCCCAACAATATTAAAGCTGGTGAAAGTTATATGTGAGTGACTTAAAAATTACATATATTTTGAAATGCAGAATAAAAATCTGATTTAGTGTAAACAGTTTTCTTCTGTTCAACTTACATTATGTCAAAAGAAGTTTTTGGATCTCAATATAAATTAAAATTAGAAACATAGAAAATATCTTTTCCCAAACAAAGGGATAATTTTTTTCTTTTAATAAATGGAAACAATATAATTTTGCATCATGTTTTAACTGATGGATCACAAAGATTCAAAAATGTTTAGAAAAAATTAAGTTTTAAAACTTTATACATATTTTCAGGTTTTCTTCCAATTTATGGGGGTGAAAGTCATATTACATCTATCTAATGATCCCGAAGAATGGAGGAATAAACAGATTCTCTGGCAGGATTTGTGGGGTTAGCTGACTTTTGTAGGAATTACACAACATGGAAACCTCTTGAACTATGTTTTGTTTTTACTATTTTTATAGAAGTGTTTGCAATAAAATAAAAGGCAGCATTCTGTTGTAGAAAACACATCAACATCAAGCTCTTTACTCATGACATCATTTGTTCATTGGTTTTTTGCTAGTGTAGTGGTTTCCTAGGTAAACATTTGGTATCTACTTTTTCTCTTCAGACTTTCAGTGTATTTATTATGTAGACATGAACAAGGCCTACGTGCAGAGTGTTTCTGAACACTGCATAAGGAAAATGTGAAATTTTCATTATTATAACACTTCCTGCATTTTGAATTATGAACAGGATTTGGTTAATAAGCTATTTTTTTTTTTTGGTTAATAAGCTATTATATGCATCTACCACTAGTTTACTTCCCATAAAGCTAAAAGACAGCTTTTCAAGATAGAATCCAGAACTATTTTGTTATAACTGAAATAAGCAGCCTTTAAATTGCCAGTTAAATGAATTATTAGGTCAGAAAAGATATATGGTTGAGAAATGTATAAACAAACACAGCTATAATTAAGGACTGAATCTTAAATATCAGCTACATAGTCTTTCTTGCAGTCAGTTGATTCTTTCTCTGTGATTCTGCAGAAATGGGTTAGCTTCTTGTCCAGTCCATTTGAATTGTCCATTTGCCTGCGAGCCTCCTCATTAGATTGACTGTTCCCTCTAGTTCTAGAGTTGTGTCTTACTCTTTGTGTTGATCCCAGTGTTTACATAATGAATGACTGAGTGAATAAAGTTATGAACATATGAGTAAATAAAATAACATTAGTATAAAAAAAATTGAAATCTAGGTGCCTAGGTGGCTCAGTCGGTTAAGCGTCTGCCTTTGGCTCTGGTCATGATCCCAGGGTCCTGAGATGGAGCAGCATCAGGCTCCCTGCTCAGTGGGGAGCCTGCTTCTCCCTCTCCCTCTGCCCTTCCCGCCTGGGCCCGGATTTCTGTCTGTCTCTCTCTCTCAATAAATAAAATCTTTAAAATAATTGAAATCTAACTTAATGTAGATGAGTATTCAAGTATACAATAATATATTTGTAGTGATAATTTTTTCAAAAAGATTACATAAGTAGTAAATGTGTGTGTATGCTTGATTTTTAATTGTAAATTGTGTGATGGGAAAGGAGCTAATATTTATTGAATGCCTTGTTCAGTTTCTTGGATAGAAAGTAGATAGATCTAATGAGTCGACTTAAAAGCAAGGAGGAGGGAAAGAGGAAAGGGAGTTTGTTAACTATAAGGATACTATTAATCAAATTTTATTAATTAGAGTTTGAATTTTAACCATAGAAACCTATCTAGCTTGTGCATTAAATAAACCTGGAAATCAGCTTCTTGCCATATTTGCTTTGGACTTTTTTAAAAAGTGATTTCTAGTGTTTCATGTAACAGGGTCAGAAGGTAGCCTGCACTCCCTTATCTATTTCTTGTCAAATAATTTGAAACATGAATCTGTTCTTCCTTCTCTTTAAAGGTCTGAAGTGGAAATAGACTGATTCTTAATATTAGCCCAGAATTGATTTCTAAAATTAAGTTCTATTTAGTAAACTCCATAATTCTTATAAGGAAGGATAATGCAATTTTCCTGCACCCATTATGTAAAATATTCTCATGGGTTTATAATCTGCCATTAAAGGGTCACATTAGAGGGTTGCTGGTGGGAAGCACACTGGATGGAGGGCAATAGATAGATGCTAGGGAACTCTGTTGTCAATTTTTTGATCCCTATAGTTGTACATGAAGTAATGAATAGTAACTGGCGAAGCTTATTGAGCATAATCCAAGGACGCTTCTATTTATAAACAGATCATTTTAATAAATTGATGCAATGTAACAATTATGTATTTGTGGGGTTTGGTACTAGACCAATGAATTTCAAATGCTGCCTTTCCTACTTGTGTGGTATTGGATCATGAGTAAGTTACTTTGATTTCTCTGAAATAATCTCAATTTATATATAAAATAAGGAAAATCATACTTAACTCTTAAAGTCATCATGAGACTTATTTGAGAAAAAATATGTAAAATGCCTTCTACAGTGCCCAGCTCTGAGTAAATGTCCTATGAGTTGTGTATTTGTACATACCCACATTAATGTCTAGAGATGTTAAACCATTGGCCCAAATCATGTTGCTGATATGTTAAGCTTTTAACCCATGTCAGATAATAGTCTTCTTCTGCCTCTGTAAGTGATTTTTAACTACTTTCCACAGGCTTCTCTAACTTAGGAATTTGAAAATTAATAAACTTGAAAATTGCATTTAGGTAAGTTCTCCATCTCTGCAACAGGAATTTTTCTAGCCATTTTAGATTATCACAGGTTATATAAGAATGATGACTTTTACCTTTAAAATATGAGGGAAAGTTTTCAGCAGTTTACATGTTCTAGCAGTTTTTTGTATTTTCTAGTACTTGAGTTTTATTTTTCAGATCCTTAAGTTATTATTATTGACCAAGTAGGAAGGTAATTATCAAATGTAATTGTGTCTTCTTAGAAGGAGCATTTTAAAATGCTTCTTTTAAAGAAATAAGTGCAATTTTAAACTCTCAGATGACTTCATTCTTTTTCTCTGTTACTTCTATTTGATGGGGCGAGGGGTGAGTTTTTATTTTCTCTTGTTAGAGAATTTTGTTCAGTATTTCCTGGGGAGGAAATGTGGTTGGAGTTGGGAGAGAAGAAGGGTATAGAAGCTATGCTAAACTCCCGGATTACGAACACCACTAGGAACAAAAGTAAAAGAGGAAAGGAAGCATCTGTATTGCTTTTTACACAATTCAAATGTTTCTATAATGAAAGAGAGTAATAAATAACTTATATTTTCCATTCCAGATTGTAATTCTGAAGAGCTATCGAATTATACTTCTCCTAATCAGAAGTAAGACATATAGTTAAATAGGTACATTTCTCTTATTGTCTGATATTAAAAAAAATTGGCTGCTAATAAATTTGAAGAATCAAAGGATTGAGTTACCATATCAACAGTAAGAGAAAATAAAAGATAATACAGCCCACCTATTATTATGAGATAGAAATTGCTTTTATATGCAGTGTAACTCAGGCCAACTGATCTCATTTACTGAAGCAATAGTTAACTTAATTTACATTAGGTTAGATAAGAGACCTAGAGGGTTAAAATACAGAGAATGGAATTGTAATCTATTATCAAGGGACTTCTAAAAATAGTAAGTTGGACAATCAAGGATTTTTTATTGCATCTTTAACATTTATACTATGTATGAAATTATGAATAGATACATCTCAACAAAAGAATAAAAACAGATGAAAGGATAAACACTTAAATATAATACTTTTTGAACTAATAATTTTAGATAAATGATTTATGGTAACACTGGGGCATAATAAGGCCAGAGATCATTTAATATGTCAATATTACAAATAATCTGCTAAACATTCTCAAAGATTTGCAAATTCCTGACTCATCTTAATATTTGATTGATAAAACTTACTGCCTTTATTATTATTACTGTCTGCATTCCTTTCTAATTCCATGTGTATACATCACACCTAGTTTCTTTTTACTCCAGAGAATACACAAAACTTCTGTAGTCAGAGCATAATTATTCATCATACAGAAATGTTGATTCTATAAATTTCCTGAGTGGTTGAAAGATCATTAAGTAGAAAGCAAGCTTGATGTATGGGACCATGAGAATAGGTGGCTTTCTATGGAGATAATTTTGCTTTCCAGCTTGTACCCTGCCTCTTATTTTATTAAAGAATCTATAGAAGAATCATTGGGATTATCCCTGTGAATACAGAGCACAGGGTTATGGGCTGTCCAAACATGGCATAAACTGACACTTCTCTCTGAAATTTCACATTTACCTTAAGATTGAAGATCATGTATTATTATAAGTAATAGTTAATAGTGGATACATGCATGAGATTTTTAATGAAATATATATACATATATAAAATTATTTAGATACTAAATAAGATTTGTATGAAATCTTGCCTCAGACTTTGGGAGATAGGTGTTTCTTTCCTCTGTACTTCACAATATATTAATCTAAATTTTTGAGAATCCCAGATGAAGCGTAATTAATAACATTGTTCACTTTTATACAACTCTCTACACGGAGTATACATTCCCTGACCCCCTTTCCACCCCAAGCTATGCTGGAGAGAGGGACTCTGGTGGTAGTGGTATATAAAGGGGACAAAAGAAAATGAATTATACATGAAAATGTTTTTGCCAGAAAAGACAAGTCACTCAAAGTCATCTCTATAATTCATTTAAAATTTGCCGAATTTAGATGCTGCAATATCAGTTTTTTCTCATTTTATTTATTCTAATATTGAAATATATTTGTTCAGTTAAAATGATAAACTATTCAAATACTTTTTTTCTTAAGGCTGAGCTAAAACAAAACCTGATGATAGAATTTTAATTTTTTTCTTTTTGAGCTCTTACTATTTATTTATTCCTATAAAATAATGAAGAAATCAAATACCTGTATTAGTTTGGGAGCTTTACTGACATTAATTTTACTTACCAAAAATCTTGAAGATTTTGCCTTCATCCTTTATGTTGACTAATAATTTTCAAATGATTTTAAACAAATTGCAACCAAAATTTAGAGCACTGAAAAAAAGTGTAATGATATTGTAGCAGAGTTAGGTGAATTTACAAAGTAGTTCTTCAAAGGTGAAAATATTTCTAAAATCTAACTGATAATAGCAGAGAGAAAACATATTCTAGCATGCATAAATTTATATTCTCTGAAGATTCTTTATAGCAAGTACATTGTATATATAAAATATTTTTAAATTTTGAAAATTTTTACTTCTTTAATATTATAATGTTTAGATGCAATTTTTATTATATGTGCACAATAAACAAAATAGATTTCTGCTCCACAGTTTTCTCATTTACTAAGCAATGTATTTACTAAGATGCTGTGCCGTAGCAAAATTGTATTTCTGTTGCATTGCTAAAACAATTTGTTTTGAACTTTGAACTTTTGAACTGAATTTATACGAACAATCCCAATAGTTTCAGATATTTCATGTTTACCAGAGTGAACTTCCAAAAGGCTTACTAATTAATTCCATGAACTGGATGAAAAACTTAAATCATATTTAAAATTAATGCAACTGATTTTTCTCTATGAAAATATAATGTTAACAATATGAATATTCTTTGTAAACTTCTGCTTCAATGAAGCCAACCAATTAACATCTATTACCTCACTTGTACTCATGCACAAATAAATGAGCAGGGTTATTTCAAAAGCATTATTTAAGTGAAAAGTCTTTTTCCTCATAGAGATGCATATGAATATAACTTCTACAATTGTACTTGTTATCATGTTTGAACATAATGTTAAATAACTGATTTACTCAAATTCTACTCATTGAAATGTTACTCTCATCCAAAAAGTACCTTCAGAACAACACTCGGACTAATTTTTGACAACATATCTGGGTCCCTTGGCCTAACCAAGTTAATACATAAAATTAACCATCACAAGGCCCTGAATGAAATTGGACTGCTACAACAAATATAGAATGCATTTCCAAGAAGCACAATGTATTCATTTTTTCATATGACTGCCTTCTTCAGTCAGGAAAGTAGTTTTTGCTTGAGAAGATAGGAGACATGGGTCTTATTCTATTGTTTTGAGTAAGCATTGGCCAACGAGGTCCTGAGGGCCAAATCTCATCAGCCACCTCTTTTGTACATAAAGGTTTTTTTGTTTTGTTTTTTTGTTTTTTTGGTTTTTTTGAGAGAGAGAGAGAGCCAGCAAAAGACAGGGGAGGGTCAGAGGGAGAAGCAGATTCTCCGCTGAGCAGGGAGCCCGACGTGGGACCTGATCCCGGGACTCCAGGATCATGACCCTAGCCGAAGGCAGTTGGCCAACCAACTGAGCCACCCAGGCGCCCTTATTGGAACACAGCCACACCCATTAGCTTGAGCATTGTCTATAGTTGCTCTCTTGCTACAGAGTTCAGTAGTTGTCACAGAGACTGTACTACCCAAAGCCTAAAATATTTACATTTTTATTTACAGATAATGTTTGCCAATATCTGTCTGAGAGTCAAAACTTCCATGTATTGTCTGAACTTCCTAGAATTTAAAAATACAAAACAGATAAAGTCCAATAAAATAAAGACAGGTGACTTAAGGGTATTTTCATCATGCATTTACTTTGTCAAACAGTGAGAAATTACTTCAGTTGGTGTAGAGTTATACCCTCAATAATTTTGAGGTAATTATAATGTGGGCTTGAATGAAATAGGTATGAGAATGACTTAGTCACTTAGAAATTACAACCGAGGTTTTCAAGGGAGTAGTTTTGTATTTGAGACATTACTGCTTATTGCAAGAGCTTTACTAAATATTAAAAAAGCCAGAGTTATAGCTCTCAAGACTTGTAAAATGTATCCTTGGAACAAACTACTGAATTATGCAAACTATGTGGGTTTTAAAGCGTGACTAGATAGGCTGTTAGGAAATTAACTCTCAACTAGTTTTCCAGTTGGAGGCAACTTAAAAATTTCAATTGCAAACTCACCACATCCCACTATATTTTGCATTGAGAATAATATATTCAATAATTTTGGCTTCAAAGGCTAATGTGGTCATGAAAATTCAGTGTTTGTAGCCACTCAAACTAATTTTTCCATTGAAAATATAATGAAGAAGCCATAAAGGAATTTCATAGATTTTTCAAAGTGCTGGAGCAATAAATGATCCCTCATGTTTCCTCTTTGAAACATTATTTTCTGTGCTTCACAGCTCTTACTAACAGGATGAGAAATATTCAGAATGTATTTATGCATCAAAGGAATATGGACATTCCTGGCCAAGGCACAGATGGTGAGAATTAAAGTTCATTCCCAGGGACAAGATTCAATATATGAATATAGAGAAGCTAATAAATGATTTAAAAAGGTGAAGTTAACTGTAGAGTGTGAAATCTTTCTAAGAAACATGTGAAGCTCTAAAATACTACCAGGTCATTGTCTAAATGCATTTTAGTATATTTTTTTGAGGACAGATTACATTTATTTTTAAGGTATACAATTGTTAGGCTGGTGGTTGTGCCATCTGGAAAGTAATAGACAAAATACTTATGCCAATGTGGATCAGGAAAAAATGGAATTACATTAAGATAAAAGGTTATGTTACATTTGGTATTTTAGCTAAACTGTTGTTAAAGACAAATATTAACACCCTCCATCAAATCCACCCCATTCAATTAGAAACATTTAGTCTGTGTTTGGATCATTAGCATTTTTGTGGACATATTTAGGCAAAATAATGATTTTTTAAATTCTGTTTTCTGATTATTTCCAAAAGTAACTTATTAATTCTTACATGAAATAATGTATCATTTATACCCTATTTTTAAAATGTCTTTTATAAGTATATGTTACCTGCCAACTAGGTATTTGAGGCATTGGTTTTGCAAAGGAAGAATAATACTTGTGCTAGACAGAGTTCTAGGGTGACCCCCATGGCTAAGGTCATTGAATAATCCTGGCATTTAATGTGATCAGATCTCTGAATATATAGGCTATCACTCCCATGATTAAGTTATGTTATATGACACAAAAAATAATGAGACATTTTTAGAGAATGGAGGAAAGTTAATTAAGAATAACAGAATTTTCTGAATGCAGAAGAAAAAATAGAGAAAATAGTATAGAATCTATAACTTATGTTTATTAAATTATTTAATTTAGCTATAATTTACAAGATAAATTGTCAAGACTGCCAAAACATTTAGTGAAAGAATTGAAGGTAGATTTTGAAAATACATCATCAAAACTTTTGCTGTATTTTGAGTAAAAGTTTAAAAAGAATATCTTATACTTGCTTAATAGCTCTAGAATTTTTTCCTTCTGTTATCAATATGCTCTATTAGATTGGTTTCTCCCATGAGTGATGATAAAATAAAATGTAGAAACTATTTAGCTATAGAGTATCTGTTGCTGTGTCATTGTCATCAACACAACTTAAATTAGATAAATTAACAGCTAAGAAGCAAGTTCATCATTTAAAACTGTAAATATTCATATGCATACCATTCCTGCAAAGGTGCAGATATACCTTTAGTATGGATAATTTCATTTCACTCATGGCATTTTGTTTATATTGCAGATCAAATAGTTGCAAGTATAATAGCCATTTTCTATGTTTATTGCCTATATGTTTTAAATATACATTTTTATAAGTTTTTGTATTTATTAAAGATTTTATTTATTTATTAGAGAGAAAGAGAAAGATTTTTTAAAGATTTTATTTATTTATTAGAGAGAGAGAGTAAGAGAAAACACAAGCAGGGGGAGTGGCAGAGGAAGAGGGAGAAACAGAGTTCCTGCTGAATAGGGAGCCGGAATTGGAGCTCCATCCCAGCATCCTGGATCATGACTTGAGCCAAGGCAGCCGCTTAACCCACTGAGCCACCCAGGTGCCCCAAAATACAATTTCAATAGTAAAAATTGGGGGTTATAATTTGATTATAGTTTTTCAATTTTATTTTCTAGTTCTTAGTTTGGGGCATGTGTGTGTGTATGTGTGTGTTTGTGTGTGTATGTGTGTGTATTTCTGTATGTTTTATAAAGGAATCAATCCATGATGGATTGGTTGAGAAAATCCTGTTCTTCTTCATGGATGGTTTGTAAATCAATATCCTAGATTTTAAGGACACATTTTTTTTAAGTTATATGCAGAGAATTTTTTTTTTTAAGTCATATCCAGATATGACCTTTTAATACTGGGCTGACTCAAGGACTGAGATAGGATTGAGGGGTTAATAGGGGCTATTCATAGATTTGGTTGTGAAAAGCAGGTAAGAATGGAGTTATGAGTTATGTTTAACATTTATTACAAATAAGTCCAAAAGAAAACAACTCAAGTAATGAAAAGCTAGAGAAATAAATATATTCAAAGATTATTTTGAATAAAATGTCAAAGGGTATCCAAAGAAACGTTGACTTGCACAGGATGTTCTCTGTTGAGCTCCCCTCTTAAGGGGCCATGTATAGCATTTGCAAGAGAGATTCATAGCTTTGCCTAAAGAGTGAAAGAGGCATAATGATATAAAGCCAGAATGTTCAACTACCTTTACTTGGCTGTTGGAAAAAATCAGTGAAAATATCAGTCAATTTGAAGATCATTATTAAAAAACACTGGTTCCTTGGGGATAAAAGATGTTGTTGGAAAATTCTTGGTGATTCTTACCACTATGAGGCCCATATAGCTCTTGCAGAATAGACATCAAGGTAGCAGGAAAAGAAGCACTGATTCAGTTGCTAATCATCAAAGATGCACATTTCTTAGAATGCCCTGAAAATCTAAGTCTTTACTGTTAAAGAGTCATTTTAACAGAGAAAAGAGGAAGTCTCAGAGGACACTGCCAAATTTACCAAGCAGGAATCATGAGGACATCCCAATAAGATGGGAGGTTAGGGATTAGAACTAGAGTTTGCACTCTATGATAAGGATTAATAGCTGATGTGAACTTTAGAAGTGAAAAAAAAAAAAGTTTGAAAATTTGACCGCAGATTGGCATTACGGACCTTCAATAGTTGTTCTAGGAATTTTCTTCTACTCTCACTTTGATGGTAGGTTTATGACTGAGTGAAGGGCAATCCAGGCCATGAAGTTTACAAGTGTTTTCTTTGCATATGAAGCTAAAGGGAGTGAAAACCAAGAGTCACAATCGAATATGCTAAATATCAAATCAAGGTGGAAAATGCCAAAGATAACTCCAGGCAAAGGAAATATATGACCAAAAAGAGTCAAAAAAATGGACTAGAATTAGACGTAGGCAATAAGAGAAAGTGGAGAAATCATAATATTAATAAGAAAATAGCAACAATAAGACCTAACATAAGTTAGTAGGCAGTGTCCTAAACACTTTCAGTATATTCATTTAATCCTTTCACACAATTATGCGATGGACTTTGTTATTATCATTTTTTTTTTAACATACAGACACTGAAGTACAGTGAGGATAAAAACTTGTTCATATTCTGGGTGCCTGGGTGGCTCAGTTGGTTAAGCGACTGCCTTCGGCTCAGGTCATGATCCTGGAGTCCCGGGATCGAGTCCCACATCGGACTCCCTGCTCAGCGGGGAGTCTGCTTCTCCCTCTGACCCTGCTCTCTCTCTCTCTCAAGTAAATAAATAAAATCTTAAAAAAAAAAAAAACTTGTTCATATTCAAGTAGAGAGAAGTTGGCTTAAAATGTATTTGCTATAGTTACGCTTGGAAAGATATGCAAGGTCCATTTAAAGGGAAAACAATGAAACACGTAGACCAGCTATCTGAATTTAGGTTGTAAAAATGTTTGAACAGCATGCTAAGTAGTTTGGATTTTATCATATCTCTCTGCTCAGTATTTCCATAACTCCTTCTATAATATGAAAAAAAAGAATGGCCTAATGATTAGAGTTTTTAAAAGTGCATTTACTACCATAAAGGTTCATGATTACTACTCTTGAACATGCTCATGCAGGGTTTGGAAGACTGTTAATGATTGCTTTAGAAGGCATTTCTACATTGGCTGAGATATTCTTAAATGTACCTTCCAAGAGAGAGATTTTTTAAGATTCACTCTTAGCCAAAGTACTTATTGTCTTTCCAACAAATAGATACTCCTCTGATTAAATATATGACTGATTATGAATTTAAAAATCCCACCCTATGTTGTAACATAGCATGGTATGTGGGATTTTCCTAAAAATTTGGAATGAAAATCATCTACTCAGCTAACCCCTAACCTTCAATGTATTTTGACTTTGCTTAAAGGAACATTTAATTAATAATTAAACTGAACTCCAATTATGTGTGTGTGAAAGAGATGTGAGAGGTAAACTATAATTGTACTTTTTCATTTTCTAATCCAGCCAGCCATTACTGGTTGTTAAAAATTAATGTATAAATTGAAAACTTCTTCTCTTTAGTTGTCAAAGTGTCTTGGCATCCATTTTCAAAAAGTTGGAAGTTCACTTAGATAGTAACCAGAATAGATGAAACAAATTTGTTTCGTCCGATGGATAATAAGACTTAATAGGAGGAAATAGTTGGATGTTGAGTCTAGTTTTGAGTTTGCTATGGCTGAAGCATGAAGAAGTAGTTTTATTTAATAGAGAATTATAAACAATTTCAGGGAACATTAGAAAGATTTTAGAGATGGAATTATGGATTTGCAGCGCATCTGTGTATAGTCGGTAATTAAGACAGCGGGGGTGAGCTTTCCTAGAAAATGAATGCAGAATGAGTTGGGACCCTGGGAGGGAACATTAGCTAGAGGGCATATTGGGAAAAGGAATTAGTATAGGGTCCTTTCTCAGCTGGAGAGACAGAGATGGGTTTGAGTTATACCATGGAATCCTGGGAGTTACAATGTAAAGGAATTTGTCCCATGTCTGGTCATAGACTTACGGCATTTGAGTTAAGCAGGCCAGGTTAAGTCCTGGTTTCACCTTTCCAATATACTCCATTTTAGACCACTTAATCTGACAGCAATGCACTGCCTTTGTCTGAGCAATCAGTTCTCTTCACATAGTCCCTTCCCTGCTTTACCACTTTTCACACACACACAATCTGCTTTCCACACAGGAGCTAACAGAACATTGCTAAATGTAACTTAGATTTTATAATTGGTCTTCCTTAAACATTCTAGAAGCTTCCCATCTCACTCTTAATAAATCCTGAAGTCCTTATGGTGTACAAACCACATGATCTGCTCCCCTCCTTCCCTTTACACCTTAATGACCTAGATAGACTTGTATGACTCTTTTTTTTTTAATTTTCTTTTTTCTTTTTTTTTTAATTTTAATCTCCCACACTGTATTAGTTACACTGCCTTCCTTTGCTGTACCTTCTGCTACAAATATATGCCTGCCTCAGTGACTTGCAATTTCTGCTTTTTCCATTAATGTTCTTTCCCAGATGTCTGCATTACTCTTTCTTCCTTTCTATTAGGTTTTGCCTCAAATCTTATATAATAAGTAGCAGCCCCATCCATTCATCACTCTCTAAAACAGCTGTTTAGTTTATTTCTGCTTAGAAATAGGAACACTGTTGCACAAGATGGTAAAGATGTGTGGTCAAAACACACAGCTAGTTAGAAGCTGAGACAGGGCTACAATCCAAGCAGCGCTTCCAAAAGAGCTATATAACATTATATACCCTCTCTAAGTCTCAATTCCTTTACCTGTAAAATGGGAATGTGTATAAAATTATCTAATTCATGATGTTGTTGTAAGTGTCTGCTATTAAAATTATGATCAATTAACATGTTAATATTAGTACATCAATTAGTACATGGTTTTTCATCTTTCATAGTAAGTTTTTCTTGTTGCACCAATAACATGGAATTAAGAGCTTGGTCTCTGGAGCCAGAATAGCAAGGTTAAAATCCAGGCTCCAACATGATGTGGGATAGAGTTCATTTACTTCTGGACCTAGTCTAGCCTTACCTCTAGGGATGTCCACATATGTGAGTTTGACTATTGACTAATATAAGAGCAGTGGAATTTATGATGTGCTGTTCAAAGTCTAAAACCCCATTGGTGACACAGAGCTGGTTTGTTTGGGGATGGTTTTCACCTAACCTAAGCACTTAATCTGCCTGGTTTGACTAGCTGATCAGAAGAGCATAAAAAGACCCTACAGAAACTTCTGCCCTCAGCTAATTCTGGAGAAAGAATTCAGAACATAGATCTGGGTGGTTTAATCCAGAAAGACAAAGCATGTCCATGTCTGTATAAGAACCCTGGTGAGACTTTGCCTGGATGACTCTCATATTCTCAATGCTTGCCTACATTCTCTCTTATTCTGTACTTTTAAGTAAAAGCCTGGCTGTGGATATGCTGTGTGGAGTTTGACAAGTCCTTTCGAATATACAAATTTATGAAGTTTTTGCAAACAATAATTACCTGTGTGTTGCTGAACAAGTTAAATTGTTTTTCTGGGCCTCAGTTTCTCCTCTACTGGCCAAGGAAACCAACAGTATCTCATATATAAAAATTATAAAGGTTTAATTTAACTATATATGTTAATTGCTCAAAAAAGTATATGATACATAGTGAGAAATTAAATAGTTGTTATTTTTATACATTTTATCATTTAAAATGAACCTTTCCACAATAGTTTGAATATGTGCTGAGAATAAAGAATATTCAAGGTCAAACTTGCATTCTAATATTGACACTTCCAAAAGTACACTTGACTATCATCATCTGGTTGGATATTTTTGTTAAAGCTTAAAAATGTGGTGAAGCGGGTGCCTGGGTGGCTCAGATGGTTAAGCATCTGCCTTCAGCTCAGGTCATGCTGGGCTCGAGTCCTGCATTGGGCTTCCTGCTCCTTGGGGAGCCTGTTTCTCCCTCTGCCTCTTTCTCTCTCATGAATAAATAAATAAATAAAATCTTAAAAAAAAATGTGATGAAGCATCACATATGCATGACCACAATTCCAAACTTATAACAATATATCATATTATTTATAAGAAATGGACAATGTAGAAAATAACCAATTGTGAAAATGTCAATTGATAAATAATTTTCTTTGGAAGCAATCCCTTCTTTCAAATATAATAAAAATTAGCAACTGTAAAATAGCAAGTTGTTGAACTACCTCTCAAAATTTCATTTATTCAAATCCTGCCCAGTTGCTAACCAACTATAAATTAGGAGTATGAATTAACCTCTCTGTGGTTCAATTTCTCCCTTTATAAAAATAGGGAAAATAATAGTGTTATTTTCATAAATTATTCTGAGATTTCAAGGAAATAGTCTATGTAATATCAAATGCTAAATTGATATTGTATTTTTTCATTTAAGATTGATGATCAGACAATTCTAGAATAATATTAAAAATGTGATATTTTTCTTGAAGTTATCCATTTATTTAAACAAAGAATGAGAAAGTACCCATTCTATACTCATATTTCAATTGTTTCCAATGTTTATTATGGGCCAGATGCCTGCTAGCTTATGGGAATATAATACTGAAAAATAGAGTCATAGTCCCTTTTAAGAAAACAATAAATCAATAACTTAAAGTTAATTATTATGATAGGAGAAATGCCATGCAGCAGTCTCATATGTAGGAACATATACAACTATCTGAGCAAATTCAGGAAATAAGCTCAGAAAAAACGTATTTTATTTAAGACCTGAAGGATAAGTAGAAATTAATCCTGTGAACTCCAGAGCTAAAAGCATCAATAAATGGCCAGAAATTTACTATAGGTTTATTTCATGGGTTGGATGGAATTCCTAAATGTCTGAAGAATCCATAGATAGTTAATAGTTTCATAGCACAACAAGGAACTAGTTGAGAATGTCTAAATATCATAAATCAATAAATCAAGTTTTATATCATTGAAAAACATGTGTATAATATCCCATATTTTATTTTATCATTTCCATTATGTCTAAAGAACTTCTATTAGAAATTATTTTAAAGCAGTTTTGCTGGAAATAATTTTCTTAGTTTTTCTTTATATTCCATTGTCTTCATTTCTCCTTTATTCCTGAAGGATATTTTCACTAAATATAAAATTATGGATTGACTGTCCTTTTCTTTTAGCATTTCAAAAATGTTACTTCCTGTAACTCCTGGCTTCTGATGAGAAATGCTCTGTCATTCAAGTTATTGCTACCCTATAGGCTATGTATCTTGGCTGTCTCTCTCTCTCTGTCAAGATTTTTCTTTGTCTTTGGTTTTTGGAAATTTGATTATCATGTGTATGTGTCCGGTTATTGATTTCTTTGGGCTTATTTTGCTTAGAGTTTACTGACCTTCATGTGTCTGCACATTTACAACTTTAACATTTGGAAAGTTTTCAGTCATTATTTCTTCAAATATTTTCATCAGATAACTTTTCCTCTTTTTCTTTTGGAATATCGATAACACAATGTCAGGTCTTTTGTTTTCATTGCTCCACAAGTCATATGGAACATGTTTTGTTGTTGTTGTTTGAGAGAGAGAGAGAAAGAAAGAGAAGGGCAGAGGGAGAGGGAGAGAGAGAATCTTAAGCAGGCTGCACACACAGCACAGAGCCCAATGTTGGGCTTTATCTCATGGCCCTGAGATGATGACTTGAGCCGAAATCAAGAGTTGGACACTTAACCGACTGAGCCACCCAGGTGCCCCTATGGAACATGTTTAATTCATTTGTTTTTCAATCCATTTTTACAGTTCAGATTGGATAATTTTTATTGATTTATCTTCAAGTTCACTGATTTTTTTTTCCTTTTGTCATCTCCATTTTGCTATTGAGCTCTCTGGTAAGGATTTTGCTTTTGTTTAGGTTTTGTATTTTTCAGTTCTAAAATATCTTTGCAGTTCTTTAAAGATATAATTAGAAAATATAAGAGTCTTCCATCTTTTGCTAATCATCTTTTTTTTTCCAAATTAAATCTAAGTGTATTAATAATTGCTTGTTGGAGCATTTTAAAGAATGTGGCTTTAAAATACTTAACCAATTATTCCAACAGCTGTGCCATCTTGGTGTTGGTATCTGTTGATTATCTGTTCTCATTTAAAATGAGATTTTCTTGGTTCTTCTTATGATGATTAATTTTGCATTGTACCTTGGCAGTTTAACTATTGCTATGAGACCCTGGTTCATATTTAACTCTTAAATTAGAGGCCAGTCAATCTGATTGGGTTTTAGAATGCTTTGTGTTCAGGTGTTGTGGGCTGTGGTTCACATGTAAATCTGGTTTTTAGAGTTTTGTCTCACTGTGTGCTGTGTGCCAACTGGAAGTCAATTTAAAACCTGGGCAGTATTCCATAGCATTGATCAAAGCATTTGTTGTGCTATAACCCATGGCTTATAACCCAGTCTCTTCATACAAAACAAACAAATAATAATAACAATATGAGAGCATGTAAAAACTAGTAAAATCTGAATGCTGTCTACAGTTTAATAGTATTGTACTAATTTCATTTTGTTTTTATAATACACCATGGTTATATAAGCTGTTATCACTGAAGAAATATAAAGATAGAGTTTAAGGGAACACCGTACTGTTTTTGTAACTTCTTAGGAGTCTAAGAATTTAAAATAAAATGTGTAAAAATAAGTAAGACAATAGAAAAAATATGTCTCTGTATATATATACTTTTGATAAATAGAGATCATCTGATGATAGATAGTAGTGAGGGATGGTGTTGGGGGAAAATAGGTTTTTCATGTATAAAATTATGTAGTTTTTATTGCCTCTTTTATTAAACTTCAGTTGAGATATAATTAAGAAAGAATTACCCTGGCTTTGGTGAACAGTTCTGTGAATTTTGATAAATGCACAGTCATGATCAACATCACAATCAAAATATAGAACATTTCATAATTCTTAAAAGTTACCTTATTACCCTTAGTAGTTAATCTCTTGGGTCCATTCCCAAATCCTGGAAAACACTGATCTATTTACAATCCAACATGTGTGTGTTTTCTAGAATGTCTTTGAAATGAAATCATGGGTTATATAATTTTTGAACCTGGCTTTGTTCACTTAGGATGATCCATTTAAGATCATCTACATTGTTTTATGTATCAGTAATTTGTTCCTTTTCACTGCTTGGTAGTATTCCATTATATGGATATATCTTTTATTTTATTTTTTTCTTTTTTGCCCATTTACAACTTGCTGAACAATTTGTTTCCTGTTTCGGGTGACTATGCATAAACCTGATAAAAATATTTATATATAAGTTTTTGTGTAGACAGATGAGTTCATTTCTCTTGGGTAAATACTTAGTAGTGAGGTTACTGAGTCATAAGGTAAAACTGTTTCACTGTATAAGAAATTGCCAACATCCGGGACACCTAGGTGTCTCAGTTGGTTGAACATCTGCCTTTGGCTTAGGTCGTGATCCCAGGATCCTGGGATCGCGTCCCGTGTTGGGCTCCTTGCTCAGCGGGGAGCCTGCTTCACCCTCTGCCTGCTGCTCCCTCTGCTTGTGCTCTCCCTCTCTCTGACAAATAAATAAATTTTAAAAATCTTTAAAAAAAAAGAAATTGCCAACCTCTTTTGCAAAGTAGCTTTCTCATTTTGAATTTTCATCAGCAACACTTGTATGTTGCAATTGGTCCTTTCCCTCCCCCACATTTGAAATGTTTAGTTATTTTTTTAAACCACTTTAATAAGTGTATTATAATATCTCATTATAGTTTTGATTTCCATTTCCTTCATGACTAGTGATGCTGAGCATCTTTTCATGTGCTTACTTATCATTTATGTATATTTTTTGGAGATATGTCTATTCAAATCCTTACCCATATTTAAATTTGGTTGTTTCTTATAATTGAGTGTTGATAATTCTTTTTTTTTATTTTTTTAAGATTTTATTTATTTATTTGTCAGAGAGAGAGAAGAAAGAGAGAGCAAGCACAAGCAGGGGTTGCTGCAGGCAGAGGGAGAGGGAGAAGGTCCCTGCTCAGCAGGGAGCCTAATGCAGGACTCGATCCCAGGACCCCGGGATCATGACCCAAGCCGAAGGCAGACGCTTAACCAACTAAGCCACCCAGTCGTCCCGAGTGTTGATAATTCTTTTTTTTTTTTTAGATTTATTTATTTATTTATTTGAGAGAGAGAGAATGAGAAACAGAGAGCATGAGAGGGAAGAGGGTCAGAGGGAGAAGCAGACTCCCCGCTGAGCAGGGAGCCCGATGTGGGACTTGATCCTGGAACTCCAGGATCATGACCTGAGCCAAAGGCAGTCGCTTAACCAACTGAGCCACCCAGGCACCCCCGAGTGTTGATAATTCTTGATGTATATAGAATATATGTCATTTATGTGTGCTATCTATATATGTGCTGTGCAAATATTTTCTCCTAGTCTGTGTCTGGTTTCATTCTCTTAACTGTCTTTCAAATAGCAGAAGTGTTTTGACAAAGTCAAATTTACACATCTTATTCTATTTACGTTTCCTGATTTATGTGTGTTGTCTAAAAAAAAAAAAAAAAAAATCTTTGCCTAACCTGACTGTAAAGATTTTCCAATGTTATCAATCAGAAATTTTATAATTTTAGATTTTACATTAGATTTATGATCCAATTTAAATTGAGTTTTGTGTATGGCTTACCACAGTACCTCTGTTAGACCTGGGCTCTTGTCCCACTTAGAGGCTCTGCACCACTGAACCATCCCTCCAACTTTTAGAGCTCCCCTCAAAATGTTCAAAGTACCCCTTAAGTGCCTGAGACAACCCACAAGAGCCCCAGTCATTATTTCTCCCCTTCGGGGTACTCTCCAACCATTTTACCCACCAATTAGGTCAACCAGATGCCCTGAGAAACTCTGGCTCTTGTGATTATAAGATAATTCTGGACCCAATAGATAGGCTTTAATTCCAAAAGGGCAGTTAGTAAGTGGATCACTTCCTGGCTGGTACAGTATTTCTTTTCTTTCCTTTCCTTTTCTCTTCTTTTCTTTTCTTTTCTTTTTTTTCTTTTCTTTTCTTTTCTTCTTTCTTTCTTTGTTTCTTTTTTTGTTTGTTTGTTTGTTTCTTTTTCTTTCTTTCAAGATTTTATTTATTTATTTGAGAGAGAGAGAGAGACACAGCAAGAGAGGGAACACAAGCAGGAAGAGTGGGAGAGGGAGAAGCAGGCTTCCCATGGAGCAGGGAGCCTGATGTGGGCTCGATTCCAGGACTCTGGGATCATGACCTGAGCCCAAGGCAGATGTTTAACAACTGAGCCACCCAGGTGCCCCTGGCATGGCACAGTATATCTTTCACAGGATTATCTTAAAATGATCTGCCAGGATGTTGCTGACATGTTGATTTGGACTACCTCAAATCACTGATGGAGACAAAGGGCCTGACAGACTCCCCAAAAAACAAAACACACATATACATACACACTTCCCACCCCCCAGTTCCCTGTATATCCTCAGAGCAGACTTGTACAAGACAGAAGTCAATACTGATATTTTTTACCTGTGGATATATAATTGTTCCAACACTGTTTGTTGAAAAGTCTATCAATTTTCTGTTGAATTATCTTTGTTGGAAATCAATGGAATATGAAAAGTGGATTTATTTCTGGTATCCTTATTCTGTTCCATTGATCTATGAATCTGTCCTTTTATCAATACCATACTGTCTTCTTTATTGCAAATTTGTAAGTCCTTTAATTATGTAGATGTTTACTCCAATTCTGTCTTTTTTGTTTTTGTTTTTGTTTTTGCTATTCTAATTCCTTTGCTTATCAATAGAAACTTTTTTTAAGATTTTTTATTTTTTTTTAAAGAATTTATTTATGATTCCAGCACCCTGGGATCATGACCTGAGCCAAAGGCAGATGCTTAACGACTGAGCCACCCAGGCACCCCCCACTATAGAAACTTTAGATTTAGATTGTCTATTTTTATTTAAAAATTGTCAATTTATATTAAAACCTGTTGGCATTTTTTTGCAAGTGCATTTAATATATAACTAAATTAATTGCATTTAATTTATAGCTTAATTAGGGGAAAATCAATATCTTTACAATATTGAACAATACAATCCATGAAAAAAGAATGTTGCCCCAGTTACTTAAGTCCTCTTTAATTTACCATATGGATGCTTTATAGTTTCAGTGAAAAGGTATTGTACATATACGATTAGTGTTTCATATTTTCTTGCAATTTTGTTGTATTTTTTAAAATATCGAATTTTCAATTGTTCTTTACTAGTATAAAAAAGTGACTGCATTCTATGCATTAATCTTATTTTTAATATCCTTGATAATCTAACTTATCAGTTGGAATAGATTTTTTTAAAAGATTTTATTTATTTATTTGATGGTGGGGGAGTACAAACAGGGGGAGGGTCAGAGGGAGAAGCAGGCTCCCCGCTGAGCAGGGAACTCTTGTGGGGCTGGATCCCAGAAACCTGGGATCATGACCTGAGCCGAAGGCAGCTGCTTAATTGACTAAGCCATCCAGGCACCCTTGTAATAGTTTTTTTGTAGATTCATTAGGATGTTTTACATAGAAAATTGTGAATTTTCATAGAAATTTGTGAATAAGAATAATTTTCACCTCTTTTTTCATTCTATATTCATTTTATGAATTTTTACTTAATTTATTCCATTGCTAGGACTTTCAATTTAATATTTAATAAAGAGTGGTTTTTGCCTTGTTCCCAATATTCAAGGAAACATTCTCTGTTTTACCATGGAGGTTCTTGTTAGTTGTAGATTTTTCAAGGATGCTTTTTATCATGTTGAGAAAGTTCACATTAATTCCCACTTTGCTTATAGTTGTTTAAATCATGAATTTATGTTGAATTTTGTCAAATGCTTTTTCTTCATCATTTGAAATAATCTTATTGTTCTTCAGTTTGTAGTTATAGAACTATGTTGATTGATTTTTAGATGTTAAAAACCTTAAATTTCCAGAATAAACTCCACTTGATCATCATGTATTATCTGTTCTTTGTCTGGTGCTCTGCATTTCCTCCATGCAGCCTTGCACAAGGTATAGGTCAAGACTGATGTTTTATCTGGATTTGGTTTACTAATATTTTTATTGAATATTTTTGCATTTATGTTTATGAAGAATATTGTTTTACAGTTTTATTGTAATTCCTTTGTTTTGAGATCAAGATAATTTTTATCTCAAAAAATCAATTGGGATCTATTCCTACCTCCTCTATTTTCCAGAAGAGATGATATAAAATTGGTATTATTTCTTCCTTAAGTATTAAGTAGAATTTATCAGTGAAGTTGTCTAGGCTTAGAGATTTGTCAGAAGGTTTTAAAATATAAATGCAATTGTTTAACAATCAAACAAGGTAGGTTTTCTATTTTTTCTTGAATTAATGTTGATAGTTTCTATAATTCAAAGAATTTATACATTTCATACATGTCAACATATTGGAATAAATTTGTTCTTAATATTCCTTAGTTTCCTTTTAATATCTGCAGAATCTTTAGTGATACTCTGAATTTCATTCCTAATGCTGATATAGTTTGTTTCTTTTTTCTTTTCAAATAATATTAGATTTAAAGGAGAGTTATAAGGGATTTCCTGTGTAATCTTCACCCATCTTCCACTAAGGTTATTTTTTTCCATAACCTAAGCATGATTATCAAAACTAAGAAATTAATATTGGTACATATTATTAACTGAAATTTTGATTGTATTTGGATTTATCTAATTTTGCCACTAATGTCTCTCCTTTTTTTTTAAAGATTTTATTTATTTTATTTTAGAGAGAGAATGCATGAGTGAGGGGAAAGGCAGAGGGAGAGGGAGAGAATCTCAAGCAGACTGCACACTGAGCATGGAGCCTGATGTGGAGTTCAATTTCACAACCCTGAGATCATGACCTGAGCCAAAACCAAGAGTCCGATGCTTAACCAATTGAGCCACCCAGGTGCCCCTCCACTAATGTCTCTTTATGTAATTCCAGGATCTAATCCATAATCCCCCACAGCATGCAATTGTCACATCTCCTTGGTCTCTTCCAACCTGTGGCAGTTTCTGAATCTTCCTTTGTTTTTCATAATCTTGACACGTTGAGAAGTCCTGGTCATATTTATAGAATGTCCCTACATTTGACCTTGTCTGGTGTTTCTCATGATTAATTAGAGGTAATGTGTTTTTGGCAAAAGTACTACAAAAGTAAGGTGCCCTTCTTGGTGCATCATATCAGAGGTATATGTTGTCAGTATGTATTACTGGTGATGTTCAGCCATTCCTATACACTTGTGCAACAGAGGATGTGTTCTCCATTACCTTGTCCCACACTTAGTGTTAAGCTGTTGCTTTTTATTAGTCACTGCTCACTAGTATGGTTTTAGAGGAAGTAGCCTGGCCTCACAGGTAGGGTTTTCTCTGTTTCTTCGCCATCTCCCTAGGAGAGTGAAATTTTGTACCTTTGGTGGGCCTTCTGTAGAAGAGAGCTTGCTACTCTACAAACAGGAGATCTTTAATGGTATTGACATAGGATCCTGAGCTCAGGAATGTTTCTTGCCACTCTCCCAGGCTTGTAAATTATTTTCCTTCTGGCAACAGCAGCATTTGCTGCTTCTTTCTCTAGCTAAGGCTTTTTCTCAGTGAGAAAGTTGGAGTTCAAGCAAAGCATAGAGTTTTGAACCTTTTCAATGGCAGCAATAAAATCCTTCTTACAGGCATTGAGGGACAGAGGTTTTTGCCGGACTCATCCACTACCACCAGCCTTTGTTGTTACCGTCTAATGGAGATCTATGAAAAAGAGCCTGCAACTAGTACGATTTCCACTTTTTTTTCTGGGGCTCCAAAAGGTCCTATACTATCACTCTAAACCATACTCATCCTTGTCACATTTATTTATTTATTTAAAGATTTATTTAAAGACTTATTTATTTAAAGATTTATTTATTTTTAGGGAGAAAGAGAGCATGAGTGGGAGCCACAGAGGGAGAGAATCTCAAGCAGATTCTGTGCTGAGCGCAGAGCTTGACAATTATTTAAAACATTAGCTCAATTTATTCTTACTCATCTATGTCAGCCATGTCCTCTCCCCATGTTCTGCCACACATGAGCCAGTCCCTGGTGTCCCTTCTTTCCTTGGAGGGGTTTATCACTCCAATTTTATAGTTCTTCCATCCTTTTCTTAGTTAGTGGATTATTATTTTGTTTTTGTTTTTGTTTTTTTTTTTGCAGCTTTCCACGTTGAAGAGAAAGGGAGCTCTGTATTCTCTTTAAAATTTATTTTAAATATGGTTATAACTGGAAAAATACAATCTAATTTTGATAATCTTAAATAGAATATATAGATAACTTTCATTTTTCAATTTTACCAGATCTTTTTAATTTTTTTAAAGATTTTATTTATTTAATTGACAGAGAGAGCAGCTAAAGAGGGAACACAAGCAGGGTGAGTGGGAGAGGGAGAAGCAGACTTCCCGCAGAGCAGGGAACCTGATGTGGGGCTCCATCCCAGGACCCTGGGATCATGACCTGAGCTGAAGGCAGACACTTAATGACTGAGCCTCCCAGGCTCCCATACTAGATCTTTTGAACAACTAAGAGACCACAGATCTATATTTCAAAGACAATAAGTTGTCTTGTGATGAATTTGTTTAAACTTGTTGGAAGAAATTATTGGCAATCATGATGCTTTCTTCTGTATGCATGGTGCTCGAATAGCAGTAAGATTCTTGCCACTTCTTTTCCCATTAATCACTCCTCCCTAGAGTTACTGCAGTGACTTAGCTGATTAGAAATTTAGGAAGAAAAAAATGGCATGTGTAGCCCAGGCTATTCTCTTTATCTTAGCGTCTGTGTGCTAATAGAAATCATGGATTTCCTCTGCTTCTCAATGCTACAAACATCACTTGGTCAGACTACCTACATGGAGCTCATTTCTTTGGCCTAATGTTGGTAAGTGGGTGAATATAATTCCTTAATTTTTGAGTTCAGTTAAGAGGCCCATTTGGATTCCATACTAACTACATTCCTCAATCCAGTTGGTATCAAAAATAATGGCCATATTCTATCTTCCACCTAACCAGTCACTCTTAGAATTTTCAAATTTTTTAGAACCTCACCAGGGAAGGTACAGGTCCAGGACTCAGTACCTAATATTACTACTTATATACAACTATTTCTGGAGTACCCTAGGAGACACCAATACCTTTTGCATGACTGGAAATAACTATGGAATAGAACACAAAATATAATACAAAATATACAGGAGGAGAGGTTTTTTTGTGGAGCCTAGTCATGTGGGTTTTGGCCTTAGACTTTTAAGATTTGAATAGAGTTTTGATTTTAATGATTTTTAGTGGCATCTGGACTACAGGTTTTAAGCCTTGGCCTATGTGGTATTTTGCATTTGATGGTGACTCCTGTTAATGGATGTTTTGTCCACAGTTGAACAGCTATGCTAATAAAAGCAGAGAGGTAGGAAAAAGTACTTGAATCTTAGGGAAGATATTGGATTCCTCAGGAATGTCAAAGGTAGATACGTACAGGTGAATGGGTTTAAGTGGGTATAAGCAAAAAGAAAAAGGGATGAGTGGTTTGTACTGGGGCTGAGAGAGCCTCTCAGGTATATCACAGTGTTACAGGGACCTTAGAAAGTGGGCACAGATGAAGGGGGAATATAATCATAAAGACAGCAACAGTCATGGGAGGCCTCTCCAACACTGGCCCTACCAGTGGCTAAGATCACAGTCCCAGTCCCAAAGCCACCCTTGCAGGCTCAGGCAGTGTCACTTTGCAGGCTGTTGCTAGCTTGCAACACAGGTGCAGGATTTCCTGGGAATGTTTGGCTGAAGCAAAGATTTGATGGTAAAAAAAAATGGATATTTCTAGTCTTTTTAAGCATTTATGTGCAGAACAATTTCTACTGCAGTTAAAATGTAAGGCATCTGAATTTGCTTGTTCTATAGAGCACAGGGGAATTTCTAGCTTTAAATTGTTAGAGCTAGGCTTATGTAGACATGACTAAATACACTGAATCAAATTCCATTCTGCATTTGGGGCTGCAGAGCATTCTGTGGGGGGATATAGAGACTTGTCCACAAGCTCAAGAATGAAAAATACTCCACAAAAATATTAGAGTGTATTTTAAGACAAGAGAATTATAGTAAGTAGGGATGCAGATACAGCTTGTGCCCAGAGGAATTATTACTGAGCAATTTATAGAATTGAAAATAGAGGGAAAAAGTATTTTGAGGAGCACATAACTGAAGTTTGGTTCATACAAGTCCACCCCACCCCCAGTTTCTACCCACCATGGCTCAGGCTTCAAGTAATAGCAGCTCTGGTTCAGAAATCTGCTGAGTATGATTCTCCTGCTGAAACAAATGTGAGAACCTTGCCTAGGAGGCAGATTTCATAGAATGGCTGGCTTCTAGATGTGGTAAATGTATTGTGACAAAATTAAATTCTTGTTGGGACTTTTCCTAATTGAATGTTAATGAATTCATCATGGATTCCAGACAACTGGCACAGACTGCTTGGTGTTCCAGACTGACTGTCTATTTCTGGGTTTTGGCTAAAACCAAAGACATATTTCTGTACTCCTTTCCTTGTATAGGAATGAAATTCTGTCTTGGACTTTAGTAATGCTAAGTACTGGGTCCTGGAGTATGTAGGATCAAGAAGGATTTGTCTACCAAATTTGGTGGTTATGTGGTTAGCCCTCTAATAATCTTGTTCCTAATATTTTGGTCTCTTTAGAATGTGAATGATTCCATTGTATAAATGTATATTAATTTTTATGTATCTATTGACCAGTTGGTGAACAGTTGGGTTGTTTACAGTTTGAGATTATGTACTGTTGAAAACAAGGAACAGCATGGATGCATCTTAAAAGTGGAAGATGACAAAAACAGTGTATGTATGTTAACACTCCATTCATACAAAATTCTGGAAAGTCAAAACTATAATAATAAAAAGCAGCTGAGTGGTTGTCAGAGTTCCGGGGTTGACTGAAGAGTGCTACAGGAAGATTTTGGAATGATGGAAATGTTATAGCTCATCGTGGGGGTAATGATTACATGACTGTACATATTGAAAAATTCACTAAATTGTACACCTAACCTTGGCAGTTTAAATATATAATTAGACACACTACAGGCTTCATGTTGAACCAGTTACAAGTCAGAGACTTTGGAGAAACTTTACCAATTACCAAGCAAAACTACAGAGGATCCAGCTGTGGAAAGAACATAAGCTTTGAGATGGAATCCATGTGGGCCTCAACAGAAAAAGGAATTGGGGAGAATAGTTTTAGACTCCGTTTGGGCTATGGACTTTTAAGAAAAAGAAAAGTATATCTTGAATTTAAATAAAACACTTTATTATTTTAAAATTTAAGAAACTAATATTTAATTTTAATTTCTCGTAGAGAATTATTAGAGTATAATAATCAATTTTGGTCAATACTAATATTTAAGGTATCTTAAACTATATTTATCATTTCCTTTTTTTTTCTTTTAGTATGAATTTAGAGTATATACTGGCCTCTTAGTTTTTTTGTTTTGCATTTTTTTTTAAACTCATACTGTCTGAAAGAGTTTGATAAGATTGGGATGAGCTGTTCCTTAAGAATTAAATGGACCTTGATTTTAAAACACTTGTACGCTAATATATTCCAAGGACCGCAAGTAGGGTTGGGAACAAATTTTTTGGATTAATCTGTTCTTCTTACCCAATTTAACCAAAAATGTTCCCCTCCCACATTTGTATTTTAGGTACCATTATTTTAATTTGTTTTTATGTTCTCTTTTTTAAATTCTTGAGTTCTATAATTTATTTTCACTCTTCCCCTTCGGTAATGAAAATATTTAAGCCTACAAATTTACCTCTGAGTATAACTTTGGCCATATCCCATAGATTTTGGAAAATGTGCTGGGCTCATTATAGTTATTTTCTAAACATGCCACAATTATGCTTTTGCTTTGCTGTATGTATTCTGAGTCCCTTTTCATATAGCATTGTACATTTTTCCCATTATTTTTGTTTAATTGTTTGTGATGTAGTTTCTACTATTTCTAATGTTCCTGGATTTTTAAGCTCTTCTTTGTCTTTCTTGTGTTCTTGACTTAAATTAAAATAGGTCTATTTAGAACTTCTCTATTCAGGTAGTAGCCTGGCCTCACAGGTACGGTTTTCTCTGTTTCTTCGCCATCTCCCTAGGAGAGTGAAATTTTGTACCTTTGGTGGGCCTTCTGTAGAAAAGAGCTTGCTACTCTACAAACTCTTTTGTCTGCTTGACTTGTCAAAGGAGACAAATACACTTTTTTTGCCCTTCTTGCATTTCTAGCATTTTTTGTTTTGTTTTATGTATTTTGCTACTATTTTTTACTTTACGTTGTGGAAACTGTTTTCTTTTCATTTGAATTTTTCATCTCTTCCATTCTTTTACATTCATGCTTTTAAATCATTTGGTTTTAGGTAGGTCTCTTTATAAACAATACAGGGTTGAATGTAATAATCCTATGTAGTTGGATTTAATTTTATAACCCTGAGTGTGAAGTTATTACATTTGTATATATTGATTTGGACTAAAATTTTGGTTCTACTTCATCATCTTATTTGATTTTCTGGTTTTTAATGTTTCCTAGCAATTGCCTTTGTTTTCTAGCATGTGCTTTATGATTTGTACTATTGTTTCATTTCTATTTCTTTGTGATAGTCTGGAAATTATACAATACTTTCATCCTATTCACAGAATTTTATGTACATGTTTTTATCAATCTTTATATTTCTTGATTTATCAACCTTAGAAACCAAGCGGAATACTGATTCTCTTTATAAAAACTAAAATGATAATTTACTTATACCTTCTTCTACTACCTTTTCAAATCACTTTTCCATGTTTGAGATTTTCATCTCAGACTTTTTGTAGACAAATTGTCATAAGATTTTCATGATAGTGAATTTTTCACAATTTACAACATAACTTCATATCTGTAATTATCTGTGTTAGTTTAACACAATTCTATGTTTATAACTACATTCCGTGCTACCACCAGCACTTTGATACTGTTCTGTTCTGATATTTGTAGTTTTTATTTCTGCTAATTATCCAGTTGTCTAGAGGGTGACATGAAGTAGATTTTATTGGAAATTGTGTAGATTCTATGCTTCCATAGAGAGGTTGGTTAGGGACTTCCATTAAAACTATTTAGATATTTGCTTGACTACTAGCATTTGTTTATTAATGTATCAAAATATTTATTAATAGTCTATTGACTATTTCCTTTCAGATACATTTTGAGATGCTGAGTGTAGAGCAGTGCAGAAGCAGCCAAGACCTCAACCCTAACTCCCATTGCATTGTGGATACAATAAACAGGTAAACAGATAAATAGATAAGGTATCTACAAAAAATATCAGGTAGGGGTATGAAGAGTACACTATGTAGGGAATATGAAGGCAAACTATTGCCACAAAAATGCCATGTAAGAGTTCACCTAAAAATTTATTGATTTAAAACAGTAATTGACATGTGATCACATGATGGTGGGTTTGCCGGGGGGGGCTGGTGGATATAGGCTGGGATTAGCTGGATATGGCTCTAAGCTGCAGTTTGGGCTCATGTCTGCATCGTGTTTATCATACCCTCTGGACCATTGAGTGGGGGATTGGAAGGTGCCAGTGAGAGGCCTGGACACCAGGGCATAGATAAAATTCTCACGGGGATGGAAAAAGCTCAAGAGGAACAAGAGGCACTGTGATGTCTCTTGATGTTAAGCATAAATGTTGTACACTGCCTTTTCCTCACATATGCGTGTGGTCAAAGTGAGTCTCATGGTCAAGTCCCTCATCAGAGGAGCAGAAAAGTAAATTCCACCTCCAGTGGGAAGAACTACAAAGTCCCATGAACAAAGGCTCTGAACACAAGGAAGAATGAATAATTGGGATCAATGTAAATTTTGCCATAGTCAGATTTCTTTCATTTTATATTTTTTTGTTAAAGACTCACATTTTCATTTACTTCATTGAAATTTTCTTTTTGTTGTTGTTTTAATTTGACTATTTCATATTTCATTGCCTTTGTTCCTTTCAGGTAAGCTAGAATACCACTATTTCAGATTTCTTTGTCCTTAATTATTGTGTTCTTTATATAAACTGGCTGGCTTTCTTTGCCCTTTGTTTTCACATTATGTATGATTTTCTTAAGCCTGTCTTCCATAAAACTGATTTGTCTTTCTACACTATTGATTCTCCCTTTTCTGCTTTATTTACCCTTGATTGTATCCAATTGTGTTATTTCTCCTTAATTTATTTCCTTAGTTAGCCTGGCTCAATTTTCATCATAGTCCATTGTCTTATCTTTTTTTTTTTTTTAATGGAGTTCCTGGATGCTTTCTGTTTTGCTTTGTTTTTCTTGTTCGTAACTAAGAGAATGAAAGTTACTCTACAAAATCTTTTCTTCCCAATTTTTGTTTATTGGTTTTTACATGGTATCTACATTTTCTTTCCATTTAGTGCATTTTATTTGCATGTATCCCTTTCTTTTTCTTCTTTTGTTTGTATGAGGTCAATTCTATATACAGCCAATTCTCAATAGTTAATGGTGACATAATGCATGGTCTTCTCAGGAGACCTCCTTCTCTTTGCTTCGTATATACTCTCTTCCTAGTCTTAGACAAATTATAACCAGACACCAATGTGTCCTAAAGGTATATTTTGACTGAACTGCTTAGTTATATAGTAAATTGCCCACTTTACATGTTAATTTTGAGGTCTAATTATCCTTATGAAATTACTATGTAAAAAATAGATTTTTTTTTTACCTGGCATTTGAAGCCTACTTCTCCCGCTAGCTATTCATATCATTAAATGGTAGCCTTGTCAACTCAGTTGTCAGGCATCTTCTTTTAACTGGGATTACATAGTAGTTTATCTGGTTACTAAGTTCGTAGTGTGAGGTTATGACCATTTCCTAGCATTTAAGGATAGATGACTTTGTTTTTTGTTTTGTTTTGTTTTATAACCTCCTTTTGGTAAATTATATTGTTTTCAAGGATAGAGCATTATAATAACACTGCCTACTTTCCAGAAGTTTAACTAGTTTTTAATGGATATGAAGACAGCTATCACTCAGATTAATTCCTGTGGGAAAATCAAAACTTTCCTCAAAATGGAAAACAATTAATTAATGGTGCTTTCTATAAATAATTATTCTAATTTTTCCAGAAATAATATAACTAGCTTTTTATAAATTTACAAAAAATAAACCCTGCCTGTCAAAAACCTCATCTCTGTAAAGGATCCTCACTGTTTTATCTTTGCTTGCTACAGCAATGTTACTAAGAGGCTCTGAGCTTATATTAGAATGGCAAGGTCAAAATAACCGATTTCTCATAATTTTTATAACCTATTTCAATAATCTGAATCTATACAGTGTTAAACTTTATTTTGCATATGATGCTTATATTAGTTTCCTGTGGCTGCTCTTACAAATTAACATAAACTGAGGACTTAAAACAGCAGGAGTTTATTCTTTCATAATCCTGAGGCCAGAATTCTGAAATCATCACTGGGCTCGTATCAAGGTGTCCGCCGGGCTCCCTCTGGAGGCTGTAGGGGAGAATCTACTCCTAGTCTCCTCCAAACTTCTGGTGGCTGGGGCATTCATGGTCTTGTTGCCACGCACTCCAAACTTCCCAGCTTTGAGGCCAGCATCTCCAGGTCTTTCTTTACTCCATTTTCACATCACTTCTCCTGAGTATGTGTGTGTGGTGGGGGAGGGGGGAGGCCGGGGGGGGGGGAGTACGGGGGTGTGTGTGGCGTGGTGTGACGTGAAATCTTCCTGTAATTCCCTGAAGGATATGTATAAATGTCCTTCATTTATATATGTATAAATATATACATTTATAAATGTATAAAGGATCCACCTTTATAATCCAGGTTGATCTCCTTGTCTCAAGATCCTTAATCAATTACAACTGCAAATATTATTTTATTAATTAATTTTATTTTTCCAAAAAGATTTGATCATGTACAGAGTGGAGCGGATTCACCTCTTGGCTGCTGCTTTCCTCATGGCTGCCAGGATGTTGTTCAGCTCCTCTCTCTTCCTCTTGGCACAGATGTGTATCCCCACCAGTTTCTTGATGAACTTGAGGCCCCGCTTGTTCTTAGAAACCATGAGCAGCTCCATGGCCTGCCACTCATATGTGGCTGAGCTGCACATCTATGGGGTCCTTATATTCTGTTGGGACTCTCACTCTCCCACCTTTTTAGGTTATTATTTATGAATATACTTTTTAACTTGAAAAAACTTAACAATTTTAAAAAAGGTTTTAACTTAGCCTATTTTATTTGATAAAAGATGCAGGCATCATTGTTTTTATTTCACATGGAAATAGTTTATATTATATATGATAGTATACTTACTGCATGCCAAATGTTACGAACATTTCCATTATTAATATATTTCTTACTCATATAATTTTCTTTGTAAATAACTTTTGATCTTTCTTTATAGTAACATTATGAGTGCATATATCTGTGTATGTGTGTTTGTATTTATTTTTAAGCTACTCAAATGGGTTTAAACACAGAGAAATGTAGCTTGTATCTAATGAAAATTAAAAAAAAAATCATGAATTGCTGTCACCAAAAAACACACTTCTTTTTTAAAATTATTTTCAAATTTTATTGATATAATTACATGTAATATTGTAGTAGTCCAAGGTGTACAACATAATGATTAGATATATGTATATTTTGCAAAATGATTGCCACAATATGTTTACTTAACAATCACCTCACATAATTACAAAATATTTTTTCTTGTAATGAAAACATTTAAGATCTACTCTCCTAGCAACTTCAAATATACAATAAAATATTGTTAAGTATAGTCACCATGCTGTATATTACATTCCTAAAACCTATTTATTTTGTAATAGGCAGTTGTAACCTTTTATCTAAAAAAACAGAAAAAAACAAAACCTGAACTCATTGATAAGAGAGCAGATTGATAGGTGCCAGAGGCTGGGGGTAGGAGATGGCAAAAATGGGTAAAAGTAGCCAAAAGGTAAAAGAATACATTTCTCACATGGAGTTTTTGTTGCTGATATTATTTTAGAGAAGTGACTTGGAATCGTTTAATATTAGCATTTGGAAATGCTAACATTTTAGCTTAAACATCAGCGAATTGCTTGACTGAATCATCAATCTGTAGATAAGGTTAGTGTTTTGCAATAGAGAAAGGGAAGGAAAAGAGTTTATATACTTGCTAAATTTATATAATTCACTTGTATCAAGTCCATAACTGTCTTTGATTCTTAGGTCCATGCATTTTTTACCAGGCTTCACTTGTCTGGTCCAAATCTCTATTTTCTTTTCATTATTTAGCACTAACCTAACCAATGAACTGAAGACACAGCGAAAACACCAAACCTAAGAGGACATTTGCCCACTCCCACCTATTAACATCATGTGAAAATAAACTTTATTTATTTATTTTTTTTTTGGCTGTAATGATGACAAAGTTGTATGGAACATAATAAATTCTAAACTACTTTCTGTGAAAAGCAGAATTGCTTCTTCTGGCTCTGCTGGCAACCAGGACACAGTGTTCCCAACCACGTATAAATAATGTTTACGGAATACAGGAAGGGATGGAGCAATCCCATTCTGTGAGCTGGACTGAACTGTGACACAGGCAAGACTGCAACAGGGTCACACTGCTAATAGCAATGACAGCTGCCCCCTCAGCAATGACAACCCTAGTCCTGCATTTACTCACAGAATTCCTCCCACTTCTGGACACTGTGCAGTCAAGAAGTGTCCCCTGCTGCCTTAAAAACTTCTGATAATTTCCAGCACGAGCACACATCCTGTTGGAAGCCTACTAGCCCCTCTAACTGTCACTCCCTCATTGTGATGCCCCACAATTGTTCCGGGCTGTGCCCTCCCTTGCTGCAGCAAGCTCACTAAACTTTATCCATCATTATTATTATCTACCAGTATGTTTCTTGTGGCATTTGAACAGTGGGATTTCACAATGATCTGTCAAAAACTGAACCTTTTTTTCAACACTAAGTTGCCCATAACTTTATTTTCATTGGAACTACCTACAGCAAAATTTCGTTATCACATTTTAAATACCCTTGCATTATCATTAGTGCCATTCATACATATTCACATATTTCAGTTCTACTTCTTGTCTACTTCCATCAAAGCAGAGGATACTATTGCATTTTTATATCTCCTTTGAAGTTAGGCACGTCTCTACCATTTGCTCAGGTTAATGAAATGTCAGTTGTGCATAGAAATTTTCAAAAATTAATTGTACTTCACCACTTTCCCTCCCCTCTGCCCAGATTTTGAAAGCATATATTGATATGAACCCTCTCACTCCACAACCCTGAGGGACCGCAATGAGAAGAGAATCTCTTGCCCTTCCTGAGCCACACGAGATATGGAGCATAAATAAAAATAAGCTGTGGACATGTTCAGCGGCTTGTAAATGTCTTTGGAACCACCACGTCACCTAACTTATCCTGAATGACACCATGCACAACTAAATTTGTGAATAATTTTGGTTGTGATATTACAACATAAAATTACTAGACAATTCAGAAATTGTCATTCATAACTGAATTTCATTATTATATCAATGACAAGTACCCCTTTTTGTATTGCGACTTCTTCCTGATGGCTCAGAAACTCATGTATTGGTCAAAGGTTCACCTGTTTTTCAATGCATTTTGTCCAATGACTCCCACAAATGTCAGAGTCATATTTGCTAATAATTGGTTGATGTTTATTTTTAAGCTTCAGAATAATTTTAGTTTTAAATTTATTTTAAATTATTATAGTTGTAAATGAGCAAAAACACAATTACGATTAAGAAAAGTAGCTGTTTTGCATTTCTGTTTAGTCTCTATAATCAATAACAGTTTGAGAGATGTGCATGGGCATCTATGTTGTATATGTGTATAGATTATAGAAATTTATACGTGAATTAATTGATTTGGTAATATTGTAGAAGATACATTAGTGAAAAATTCTGATGGCTATCTCTGTCGCATATAGCTTACATTTATAGTGGAGAGATAAGAGCCATTGGAGTCCTGGTCATGATTAGAAAGTTAGTGGGGGCAAGTCCCGTGAGAAGATTTTGGCTTTTACTATTGATGGCAACTCAGTGGTTTGGGACAAATGACTGACATGACCTGCTTTATACCTAGACGAGATCATTATGGCTGATCTCTGAAGAACAGGTAGAGATGAAGATGACTTAGCTATCATAGCTGAGTATCTATTTTTTAATTGAGATATAATTGACATATAACATTGTGTAAGCCTAAGGGATACAATACATTGATTTGATACATTTATATGTTGCAATATGACTACCACCCTAGGATTAGTTAACACCTCCATCACGTCCCATAATTATCCTTTCTGTTTTGTGGTGGAAATCTTTAAGATGTAGTTTCTTAGCGACTTTCAAGTACCTTTTACAGAATTGTTAACTATAATCACAATGCTGTGCGGTAGAGCCCCATAACTTATTCATCTTCTTTTTTTTTTTTTTTAACTTATTCATCTTCTAACTGCAAGTTTGTGCCCTTTGACCAATATCTAAGATGAAACAAATAAATGACCAGTTTTGACAACTGAATCACAAATAGGGTTTTGACTGATGCTATTTCAAAATTTTCTTCTCTGTTCCGAAAAACAGCTGACAGACTGTTTCAAACCAAAGCCAATATTTCAGAAGTTTCATGCTGGCGATCTAAAGAACAGATTTAGCCTGTAGATTTATTTTGTTTGGTGCATAACTGTTTTTAGCCAACATTTAAAAATTGGAAAAATTCATATAAAATATGGTCTTCCAGATTATCTTCAAATGTCAGACACACTGGCAACAGTAGGCCCGGCATCAACAAAGGAGCTGGTTAGTGTGTTCCTGATTTACACAAGGCCATGCACTTTTCAATTTCCATAATCCCTTCCCAACCTTAGTGTATCTCTAAACGCCAAGGCTGAAGGTAACCTGCTTTATGTCATTACATTTTCCCTGTTCTTTCTCTTACGATATAGAAATATGCTACTATACACATATCTCTCTAAACGGTGACAAAATAAAAGATATGAAGAAGGTGGCCTGCCTCAGTTTTTATTTTCTCAATTTATGAATATTTGAGCTTGTGATCTCTATAGATATTTTATAAAATTTAATTATCTTGTATAGGGAAATAATTAAGGCAACATATTCAATTGAGTTAAACTTTGATATTAGGGAGAAAAAAATCACACAAAGATTCCATCACTAACAAAGGTCACATTCTAACGTGTCCTCCTTTAAGTTTGGAAACTGGTAATGAGGAAAATTATTATGGTTCTGCAGGTCTTTTCACTTGCTAGAACTCTTACACTTCATGACTCTGCCTTAAGTAAAAACTTCATTTGTGTTCCCACTCTTCATTTAATTATATACACATTTACTTAAATTCTATTTGTGTGTGTTGTTTGTTTTTTGCATTTAGAAAGAAAAATGTCCATGAAGATTAGTATATTTCTGAAAGAACATATTGGTTTGATCTCTTATAACTATTTTTTTAAAGATTTTATTTATTTATTTGAGAGAGAGAATGAGATAGAGCATGAGAGGGGGGAGGGTCAGAGGGAGAAGCAGACTCCCCGCTGAGCAGGGAGCCAGATGCTGAACTCAATCCCGGGACTCCAGAATAATGACCTGAGCTGAAGGCAGTCGCTTAACCAATTGAGCCACCCAGGCACCCTGATCTCTTATAACTATTAAAACATTATAAGGTATAATATTAAATTATCTGTGGAGAATAAATATGTATATGTCTACTTACTGAATACATTTGAATCCTGTGCTATTATGAATTAAAAAAATGTGAAGAATTATTAGTCCCTTAAATAATACTGTAATTCTCTGGATTAGTTTTGCATTCATGAAGGAGAACAGGGCATAATGGTTATTGCATAATTGGCATTCAAATGATTGAAGGATGGGAGAGGAATTTCATTAAATACATTATAGCACATTATTATCACATAAAGTGATAAAGAACACGAGTTTTGGCTCTCAAAGGAGGTAGATGTGGGTTCAAATCCCAGACTTGGCCCTGAATATGTGGATGATTTGAAACAAAGAACTTATACACTCTGTGCCCAATTTTCCTCATTTATAAAATGAAAAATAATACCAATAATAGTTCATATAGTTCAATAGTAGAACATTTAAATGTTATTTTAGATTCTTTATATTTATTATTCTAGAAAATTTGTATTACTTGAAATTCATCCAGTGGTCCTGGATATGATGCTGACAAATGGGAAATAATATGGTAGAATATTGATTTTTTACCATCAGAATCTAGATATTTATTTGAAATTTTACACCAAAGCAAAGCAATTATATCATTGTTACTAGAAGATTCACACCCCCGCCCCAAACTGACACAACTAGTAAGATGTGGATCCAGTATCTGGAAATCCAAACTTATGAATACAGGTCGTGGGAAAAGCATCAAGTCCTTGGTTGTTTTGTCAGATAGTTCTGGATATAGTCATTTCTTAATATGAACCCATTTCGGTCTTCTATCATATACTAAGTCCAGGATGTTTACATGACAAATGGCCTATATAACACCAAAGAGACTTTTAAGATTCAGGTTATAAAACAGAAGGTATAACATGAATCTTCTACAGTCAGGTTTCAGTACTTGGCTCTGTGACACTGGGAAAATTACTTATTTTCTCTATGCCTAAGTTTTTCCTCAATAGTAGAATGGTGATAGTGGTATGATTTATTTGATATTTTCTCAAATAAAATGAAATTATTGGTTTGTGTAGTCACTGGTACATCTGGGCTTAGTAAATTATGACAATTATACTACATAAGCACAAGAAATACAAAATATACATAATGAAATAGTGTTATGGGTTGAATTGCATTACCCCAAAATTCATATGCTGATGTCTTAACACTAGAAACTCAGAATGGGACCTTAGTTGTAAATAGTGTGATTGCAGATATAATTGGTTAAGATGAGGTCAAGGTGGAGTAGGGTGGGCCCCTAATCCAATATGGCTATTGTTCCTATTAAAAGGAGAAATTTAGAGACAGACATGCAAGTAGGTAGAATGCCCTGTGACAAAGAAGGCATTAAGTAAGGATGATGTAATCAAAGCCAGTAAACAGCAAAGATTGCCCGCAAACCACTAGAAGCTAGGAGAATCATGGAGCAGATTCCCCCTCACAGCTCTCAGGAGGAACTCTGCCAACACTGTGATCTTAGATTTCAAGCCTCTGTAGCTGTGAGACATAAGATTTCTGTTGTTGAACCCATCCAGTTTGGGGCATTTTGTGATGGCATCCCTTGCTGACTAACACAAATGGTAAATAGTAGTTGCCTTTAAATACAGAAATGATGAAAAATTTTAATTTTCTAATTTATGTCACTTTGGTCAAACTTTATAACATTAATATGTAGTACTTTTAATATTGATATAAAAGTTTTACATATCTATCTTCAATTTACAATTTAGAAAATAAATAATAAAATACACTGATTATATGTCATACAGGACTACCATATGCGTTACTATTTGGACAATATTTATACATGAAAGTAAAATTTCTTTGATTTGAATTAAAGTGAATTGGAATTATGTTATTGAGACTGGGTTTGTAGCCATGAAGAATGATGGGAGCTGAGAGATCCCACAAGGAATGACAGTTCAAATTCCACAATAATCATTGTCATGGCTCAAAGCAGTACCTAGCAAAGCAGAACATAACAGACTTCTTCATCCCATATGTATGACAAACATGTTAGCCTTCAGATAGGCTCATTTTGACTTCTTAAGTATCAGTGTGAGGTTAAAAGAGGAGAGAACCCAGGTTTTCCAGAACACGTATGGATGGACTTAGCATGACTGACAGTTAAAAAAAGGATGGACCAGGGCATTTTGGTGGCTCCCTTAGTTAAGCATCTGCCTTTGGCTCAGGTCATGATCCCAAAGTCCTGGGATCAAGCCCAGTGTCAGGTGCCCTGCTCAGAAGGGAGTCTGCTTCTCCCTCCCCCTGCTCATGTGTGTGCTCTCTCTCTCTCAGATAAATACATAAAATCTTTTTTAAAAAAGTGGGTGGACCAACGCTATTGTATTAATAAGAAAGCCAGAAAACAGTGAAATGAAGATATTGCAGGAAATGTACATCATATTCTCATCCACAAAGCTTTTTGTTTCTTAATCCATTGGTCTAATAGCATCATATTAGTCAATGTAACAGACACAGACATTGCTTCAAATAAATTACATATAACTTAAGTCCTACAATGGGGAATGCTATTTATATGATCAAAAGTCTGTAAATAAAAGAAAAAACTGAATTTTTTTGTGGACCTCATGTTATTGAGCATGTTGAAAACACTTTGGCATTTTAATGTAATTTGAATACACATTTTTCTTTAAGTGAATCAGTAAAATAATGATGTGAAAAACTAACTTTTTTCTTTTTATAAACATGAAGAAAATATTCAATAAATGGTTATAATAATTCCTCTTTAGACATGTTATTCATTTTAATTTACCCCAAGTTTAGCAAACAATCCTGTCTTGTGTTTGCACTGTTTAACCGTAAACTATGATACAGTTCTCTTCCTTGGAAGTGTTGTGAAGCATCCCTAAAGCTCTTTGGAAGAGTCTCTGGTGGCTTTTACTGGCTCTGTTTTTTTTGTTTTGTTTTGTTTTGTTTTTTCTTTGTAGAACCTCCAGCTAACAGCTGACTGCATAACCTTCTATACTGGCTTTGGGTATTCTAAAGAAATCAATATTGTGAAGGTTACACTACTTGGCCCTCATTTTAGCATTACCTAAAGCAAAGAAAGGAACCAAGAAATAGGGTTTAAGATTAAGGTTGTCTCACCAAATATCTTGCTAGAAAAAGCTTTGTTCAGTCTCAAAATCCAGATATGTAAGTGGTATAAGCAACAAAGAAGCCTAAAATTTCTAGATCCCAAAGCCAGTTTATGTATTCCTCCCACCAGCTTTGCCTCAGCAGCTGAACTGGACAAATTCATGTCATTGAATGATTATGAAATTAAATGGAATTAGCTAATAAAAGCAAATTGATTAACTCAGGGATTGTGAGTCATCACCATGGGAGGCAAAAAGATGAGGCTAAAAAGAGAAAGAAAAGGAGAAATTTTACTGATCTGAGAACTGTCCTTTTGAATAAGTGTTTTGATTAAAATAGTGTTGTTCTCCTTTATAAGTCATTTTCTGAATTTTTAAAATCCCCTCAACTATAAACTTAAGTACATACTGTTGTAATGGTGAAATGGAACATGACTATTAACTGGAGCTATAACATTTTCCTTCTCAAGAAAGGTCATCTTGCCCAGGAGAGCTTGAAAGCACTAGAATTTCATCTTTTGTCTATTGGATTATGACTTGTGTCACAGAATCTAGAACATCAGTTATAATTAGACATTGCATTGTAGAACAGCCCTTGGCCACCCATCTACACCCTTTGCTTTCATGATGACATTGCTATGTCTATAGGACAACTCAAGTTTCTATATTATTTTAATTTGCAGATTACTTTCAGCTCTTAATTCACCAAGAGAAACTAACTGCTTCTAAAAGAAATGAAAGAAGCAAGGCACCAATCAACAGCTCTTTCCATCTGCTGGTGTCTGCTTACTTACTAATTCAGTGGTTGAGGGGCTGACTGATCTATAACTTAGAAAACCCTCTAGTCAGGCTTGCCCCATGCTAGCCAATGCTCAGGGTTCAGATTACTTCTTTATTGCATTTAACATTAAACAAACTGCTTCCAGTTATTTTATTTGTTTTTTATCTCCTCATTACCCACAAACCTCCAAGATTGAAAACACAATGCCTTATTACACATTATGAAACATCCCCTCTCCCAAAAGGGAAATATTTGCTGTTGTTAAAATGCATCCTTGGGGCCCCATAATGTTAAATATCTCACAGAAACCTCTAAGGTTCTATTATGTGCATGATATACTCCTAAGAAAATGTGTAGGGTAGAGATGAGTATTAGTTACTGATTCTTCAGATGTTATTCTTATTTCATAAGTATATCCAGAAGAAAATAAAGATTCTCTGCATTTTGAAAAAAAAGGATATAGTGCATTAAAACATGGTAAATCAGCATAAGAAATTATTGGTGTATATTAATCAGCCAAAGTGAGAGTTCAATGTTAGATTTAAATAGACTCATTTAGCTAGAATATTAATATAATTACAACAGGAATAATAAATTATCTGTTATCTTTAATGACAGGGAAACGTGGTATTATGTTTAATCAAATATTTGGATTAATGCTATTGTGCATATCATGTTTTTTTAATCCAAACACAGCATATTAAAAGTGTTGTTAAAATCATGCTGAAAGGAATTTAACAGATAATGAGTCGGATAGCATCTAGGTGTTCACATTATCATCATTCTAAATAAATGCTGAAATTCTTGTTAATAGAATTCTGATGACTCTCAGACTGGATGAGAGAGGAGTGAAGGAAATACCTATATGTTCCAGTGCTAAGCATTACAATTTCAAATCCACAGTTGTAATAGCTACCTTCTTAAGTCCAGTGAAAGTCATTTATTCACTCATTCATCAAATATTTATTGAACATCAATAATGGACCAGTTGGTTGGGTAAGAGCTATAAATATAATAGGGGACAAGACATAGTCACAATCCTCAAGAGGCAGACAGTCTAACAGGCAATTTAAGCAGGTACACAGATTACCTATCATACAAAGGGCCCCTCACAATGCTGCAGTGTCATAGAAAGATTCATGGAGCCAGTAAAAGGGAAAGTTGAAGAGCATCCAGGCAGCCTTGACAGCAAGGGCAATGGATCAGAGCTGAAAAAGCATATTCAGAGGAAAAAAATGAAGTTTCCTATCTTAAAAGGCTAACGTCTTAAATTATAAAATTTCTCAATTATGTTCATCTTAAAATATGACATAATTAGAAAAAATTAGCTGAATGGCATTGGATCAGTATCACACTATTGACATTGAAGAAATCATGATTTGCTTCAGACCTAGTAATATCACTTAAAAATAAATTCTACAATTTTTAGAGCAAAGCTAGTTGCCTTTTATAACTTTTGTTAGTTCTATCTCTCATACTAGAGATGGATAAGATGGCTCCAGCTCCTGAATTCAGACTACAATTCCTTAATTAGCATTTTAAAGTGACTACACTGAAATGAGAAATTTAGCAAGGGCATTCCAGCAAAATTCAAAATATTCCTTCCTGAGACCGAGTACATATAAGAGACTGTGGGGAAAACTTCCTATTAGTTTGGAGAACAGATATTAGCATGTGGGTTACGGGGCCTATAGATGTCAGTTGGTCTACTTCTATCATTTATTCATTATATATATTTATGTAAATTTTAAAATATATTTTTAATGTTTTTGACTATATATATTGTGCAGGGGTTTTTTGTTTTGTTTTTTTGAGAGAGAGCACGAGTTGGAGGGTGGGGCCGAGGAAGAGTGAGGGAGAGAATTCAAAGCAGGCTCCTTGGCCAGTGTGGAGCCCCACATGGGGCTCGATCCCATGACCCTGAGATAATGATCTGAGCTGAAATCAAATCAAGAGTCAGACACTTAACTGACTAAACCACCCAGGTGCCCCTTTTTGTTTTTGTTTTTCACAAATATTTCATGGTTGTTATATGCCAGGTAGTTTTCTAGTCTGTGGATAGGACAGACCCCTGCCTTTATGAAACTTAACACTGTATCGGATTACAAGTTTTTACTATGAGCCTCAGTATAGAGTTATCTGATGTGGTAAAATATGTTCAAGTTAGGGCAACTCATCACTTGTAGAAGTCGCATGTAAGATTATGGGGAGATTTTACTGCAAACACAGTGAAGGGATGGTTTGTAAAATAGAGTCAGAATGCTTATTTTCTTTGGTTTTTGTTTGTTTGAATCTTCAACAAATATTTACATTTGCAAACTAGTTGTCAACATTGAATTATAAGGGAGTTTCATTTAAAATGAGGATTCTTAAATTTTTCTTAACATTGGAAATTGACCATATTAGGCCTATGTGATCTCATGGAACCTCTGGGCTATTACTGGATAGTAAGTAGCTGCCCCTCTAGAGCTGGAGCAGGAGAAGAGACACCTACTTTTGTTTTGTTTTGTTTTAAAGATTTTATTTATTTGAGAGAGAGAGAGTGAGGGAGAAAGAGAGAGCATGAATGGGGTGGAGGGGCAGGGGGATAGAGAGAAGCAGACTCCCCACTGAGCAGGGAGCCCGATGCGGGGCTCTATCCCAGGACCCTGGGATCATGACCTGAGCCCAAGGAAGACACTTAAGGGACTGAGCCACCGAGGTGCCCCAAAGGACACCTAGTTTGAAGTGGAGCCTCACAAGTACAAAATTCATTTGCTATTCTATGATTTATGTTTTTTTAATTTATGTTTTTAAAAGGCAATTTTTTAGAGAAGTTTTAGAGAAGTTTTAAGTTCACAGAAAATTAAGAGGAAGATACAGATATTTCCCATATATCCCCCCCACACATGCATAGCATCCCCCATTTTCAACTTTACAAACCTCCCTCTCAGAGAGGTACCTTTGTTAGAATTGACCTACACTGACACATTGTAATCACCCAATTCTGTAGTTTACATTACCATTCACTCTTGGTGTTGTATATTCCATGGGTTTGGACAAATATATAATGACATGTATTCATCATTATAGTATCACACAGATTATTTTCACTGCCCTAAAAATCTGGTCTCCACCTATCATCCACCCTTCTCCAGCTCTTCAACCCCTAGCAACCACTGATCTTGTTTTACTGTCTCCATAATTTTGCCTTTACCTGAGGTCATTTTGTTGGAATCATACAACTTTTTTAGATTTGGTTTCTCTTACTTAGTAATATGTATTCAAGGTTCTTCCAGGTCTTCTCATGGCTTGATAGCTCATTTCTTTTTAGCACTGAATAATATACCATTATCTGGATGTACCACATTTTATTTATCCAATCACCTACTGAAGGACATCTTGGTTGCTTCCAAGTTTTGGCAAATATGAACAAAGCTGCTATAAACATGCATGTGTAGCTTTTTGTATGGACGTAAGTTTTTAGCTCCTTTGGGTAAATTCCAAGATGTGCAACTGGTATGGTAAGAGTATTTTTAGTTTTATAAGAGACTGCCAAATTGTCTTCCAAAGTGCCTGTACCCATCTGCATTCCTACCAGCAATAAACAGGAGTTCCTGTTGCTCAACATACTCACCAGTATTTGGTGTCATCACTGATCGAGATTTTGAACATTCTGATAGATGTGTAGTGGTACCTCCCTGTTTTAATTTGCATTTCTCTGATGACCTATGATGTGTAACACCTTTTCATATATATATGTATATATATATATATGTATATATATATATATATATATATATACACA